>NW_015624564.1:1644685-1648896 GCF_001515625.1 Sinocyclocheilus rhinocerous | reverse complement strand
AATAGGCCAATCGGAAGAGAGTTGAGACGGCGGAATCTAAGCATTGAGATGATGCCATGAAGGATGAGCTCACATATAAGAGCTAATATTGGAGTGTGTTGAATCTCTCTTCTGGCAAGACTTCTGGCTCAACGTTCTCTGCTGGTTCCTGAGAGAGACTCTGCTTAGCATCAGCTGGATAGGCGATGACTTCCCCCGCCACCTCTGGTTTTCATGGAGTATGTCAATATATGTATTTTCCTGAGAGGAATTCTGAGCTGGCTCGGTTGGAGATGGTACGTGTTTGAGGAGGTTAAGTTTACTAGTCATGTCAGAAGTTATCTCAACACGTTCTGTTTCTCATGATTTCCAGTCCAGCTATAAATAGTCCTGCAGTTTGGATTTTATCTGCCTTGTGGGGCAACATTTGTTCATTTTTGAAGATCCGAAAGTGCTGCTTTTGATGTATGCTTTCTTGCCCTCTCTCCCTCGTTCTTAATGTTCCCTCTCTCCTCTCTTTCTCTCTCTCTCTCCGGCATAACATTGCTTTTTTGGGCAGTTTAGTTTGCCTAATCTTGCTTCACTGCCTGACTGTCCTGCTTTTTAAGGCCTCAGCAAACCACACGTCTTGGCCTTCTCTCCCAGGATGCATCACTCAAGAAAAATACATTTTAATGGTGCATCCGTGTTTCTGGTTTCCCTCTTGGAACTAGGCAACCCAAGGACGTACTGGCGAGCTGGGTTCTGCTTGCCTGGTCTATGTCAGAGGGTAAACTAAGAAAATAGACTAAAGATGTCAATCGAACCACAGCATTTCTAGTGAATGCTGCTATTTTTTGTTTTTGCCCCACCGTTTCATCAGTTCTCCCCTCAGAATCTTGAAATTGATTTTAGGCTGTCATTAATTGGTGGGTGCTGGCGATAATAAAAGTATGAATTTCTGTTGTTGACCTCAGAATTACCAAATGACTGCGAACAATCCTATCAAAACAAATAATCGCACGACTCCTCCCTCGTCAAACCCGCTGAACCCAGCATGGCCACTGTTTCTGCGCAAGCTGCTGAAACAGTAAAGTTCGAGGCTCATTGTGGTGGGGATTATGTGGTCGGAACGTTTTGGCCCCTAGGTCCAGGGCGCCATTTCTGGATGTGTTAACGGGCGGACGTGGGAGCCCTATCCTGGGCACTGTGCCCGTCGGCTTCCCTCTCCAGGTTAGGAGGGGAAGGTGCTCATAATATTACTTAGTAATGGTCCATGACCGTGAGCAGTTGAAAATCCTTGTGACTTTAGAGAGTGTGCTAACTGATAACGCAATTTTCTGAGCGTTTCCCACTCCAGAAAAAGACTGAAAGGAATGGATATTGCAGTGAGCTGCGAGTACCATGCATGTTAACCAAGCTCATTGGAAAACTATGCGTCTGGAACTGGTGCTCTATTGGTTATGCAATATTTCACTGGGATTCATCACTGGAAACGTGTTGATTTGTTCACTTCCAGATTGTTCTTGTTTTTACTAGGGCTGCTTAGACATGTTGCGTCCTAATCTCCGCCCGCCGAATGTTCGCTTCATACTGCTAATAAACTCCTTGCGGCATGTCAGTAGGCCCTAATGCTTTCCAGAGCTGTGGCTGGGGGGCCTGGAGCAGGTTGAGGGCCTCCTGGATGCCACTGGTCTGATTTAAAGCTGATAGGAAGGAGCTGGCTCAGATTCTACACCCTGCCTAAGCTGTCCAACAACCTCCTTAAATCTCCCAGTTCATTTAGCACTTAACCAGCCGTGGACGGAATGAGCACTGGAGACCGGACGGGTGGAAACTGCAGTGCTGCTCCCTCCCCTTTTATTTCTTCCTCCTTTGCTGCTTCTTTCTCTTTGTCTCTTCCCCCACCTAACCCTTGGTTCAGTCTGTTTCCGTTTACCCAGCTCTCCAATTAAGCCTAAAATCGAGGGCCTAGAACTACCTCTATTATCAGTCAATAAAAAGGGAAACCTGCCATGTGTGGTTCACACTTAAAAGAGGCATTACAGGTGAACATGTTACACATATGTGCAGAGATATCTTACCACACCAGGACACAAGTGCACGTGTGAAATTAGGGCTAGGTGGAACACTGGTGTATACTACATTAATATCAATGATTTAATATAAAACATTTAATTATTTATTATAAATCCCTGAATAATATTATATTGCAAATTAAATGGATATAAATATTTATATTATATACAGGGTTATTATAGTTATCTAAAATTGAAAGGAAAACTAAAACGTGAAGAAAACCATTTTCGTTACTTGAAATAAAGTAAATGTTAACTGAAATGTAAAAAAAAAATGAAATATAAAAAAAAGTTTTTAAACTTTTTACCAGCCAACATTTCTTATTTTCATTTAGTTTAACTTGATGTTGCGAGATAAAATTAAAACTGAAATAAAAATTAATCAAATCTATATAGGTGTATATTTACAAAAAAAAAAGTAAAAAACACAAAATTGCTAAAACTTTAACTAAAATTAAAATGGAAAATATAAAAATGTAAATATTAATGAAAACAGTACTACAATATACTAATATAACAGATTATTATATTATATTATATTATATTATATTAATTATATTTTATGGCTTTGTGTGTACTCTCTAGGCCTATGTAAACATGTCAATTTCTCTTTGAACCACTGAGCTGTTGACACGCATCCTCCTCACCTGAATTATTCCTGTCTCTGAGGACCAGGTGTGATAGCAGAGGATTGTGTATTCCTTACCTCTGTGCCAGAGGGAGTCTGTTAGAGCCATCTCTACCAACTCTGCACCATTGAACCCACCTAGAGCCCCATTTTCAGTCTCTCTGCTTCCTCTGCCCCCTGTCTTTACATGCGTAGTGGCGTAAGTCTTCTGGTGTTGAGTGGTACACAGGGGAAACCCTTTGACCTCAGGATGTGGTTCTCCTTAGATCTCTCCATCCACAGCTGTTCTCAAAACTCCTGCTCTCGTGGAGCACTGACAGTAAGACAAGAGAGTTACACCAAAAGTTGGGGCTGTTTGTGAACATGAGGCCGTGGGGATCTCTCTGCAACAAAATTGCTCCAAGTCACTTATAATACCTGGAGAAAGCTATCTGTTAGCATTCCCATTCGTCATAACAGCAGTTGTTCGGCTATCCAGACAAACCTTGATTCCTCAGGCTGCTCAGAGGCATAAAAATATAGCAAAGGAGACAGAAGTTGGTCAAACAACAAAAATAATGCAAACAGCAGATAGCTTTTTAAGACCTCAGATGAAAGATGCCATTAAAGAAACAGACTCAAGTCAAAGGTCTTCCTTGCATTGTGAGTTTAAAGTCAAATGTGACACATTTATAGTTAAGATTTAAGTCTTCCGTCCATGGTTTTCTGAGCTCCCTGTAGTTATGCTCAGATCTGGTCATTAAGTCGTCTGGTTTGCCCTCACAGTGGGGTAGATGTTCTGGAGCTTTGCTACATGTTCACCCCTTCCTCTGCTTTCTCTTCAGCACACCCGGTTACTGGTGCCCCTCTCAACCTCAGTTTGAAGAGGTCAGGACCTCCTTTCACCCCAACACCCCTCACCTTCAGGGTGACGACCCCCATGGCCACTCCTCCCACTTCCTGGAGTGCAACTACAACCCACACGACAGCTTTACTTCCATTTTCCAGAGGCTAATTTCTTTTTGGCAGTTTCAAGTCTTTTTTGCTCATTACGGTGTGGATACACACACACACAAACAACACAATGAATGGAATGCCGTCCCTAGACTCCAGCCTTCATGGTCTGTTTAAATGGCGCTATGATGGTGACACTGGGATTTGCTTGGTGTAAAAATTCCCTCCATGCTTCTCCAGAGTCAACAGTAACCTGCCCTGGCTTTTTGTCCTGCTTTCCCCCACCCAGTGCTATTAAAGACCTGCTTATTCTATTAGGCAGAGACTGGGAGAGCTTTGGCATGTAAGTCAACAGTCATAAACCCCCCCACTGGTATGAATCTAATAGCATTTATATAAAAACCTGCGTAAATAAGTGACGAGGCTCTAAGTTCATAAAAAGTTACAGCAACGGAGCCCTGACATGCATAACTCTTGCATCTCTTAAAACATGAGTGCTGTTTCGTAGCATGCGAGAGAGAAAAGGGCATTGTTGGGCCTTTTGGGTAATCGACTTTTGTTTTTGTTTTTGTTTTTTTTTGGTGGGGGGGGGTATTTGTATGTATGTATATATA
>NW_015624564.1:1617050-1643490 GCF_001515625.1 Sinocyclocheilus rhinocerous | reverse complement strand
TAACTATTTTTTAATGTTTTAATTAATATTTTTGCTATAAAATATCTTTTCTTCTTTTTCTACTTGATATATTTGATATATGAAGTGATGTTTTTTAATCTAGGTTATAAACATTAAAATATATATGCATTTTTTTGTTACTTTTTTTTTTTAATCAAATTTAGTTTTTTTTACTTAATATTTTGCTAGATATATTAAGTGATATGTTCTAATCTTAATAAAAATTAGAACATATATGAATTTTTGTATATTTTTATTTCTAAATGTACAATCAAAATTGTTTTCCTTTTTTATTATTTAATATTTTGCTAGATTAGATTATTTTACTAGATTATACTATATATTATAATATTTTTATAATATTGTTATTTTCTGTAATGCTGAATGTAATTCTGTAATGCTTGAGCAAATTATAGAATTATAAGACTGTGGTGTGTGTGTGTGAGGGGTCTATCGAGATATATTGAGAGTTGTGGATGGAGGCATTGCGGTCAGTTGCTTATGAAATGACAGTATGGAAAGACAGACCGACTCACCTGCTCTTAATCTGCCGTCCAGATCCGCTCTCTGTTTCTGTCTGTGCGCTTTGGGGAGGTATGCCCCTCTTGTGTGTCTCTTCGCCCCTTACCCTTTATTTGACAGTCATTATTCTCTCATGTCAGTGTTTTTTTGCATGCCGTGGAGGTGATTTGTCTCTTTTTTGAAAAGCACTTTACGACGGCAAGCCCACCAGCCTTGTCAGTGTCTCGCAGGTTTGAAGTTTTGCAGTCCCTCCTTATCTTTATCCCCTTAACACTCATGGACGCGTAGCGCAGCGAGACTGAAAGAGGATAGCCCAATAAAACTCTCAGCCACGGGAAAGGATGTGCGCCGGGGTCTGGCTACTGTGAGAGAGGCCCTCGATCCGCAGATCCTCCCCCACCTGGGGCGAGCTATTCTGAGCTGGGCTTCAAGGCCACGTCGGGGGCTTCCTGTGCTGCCGGGCCTCCGGAGTCTTTGAGGAAGCAGCCAGTGGCTCGTCTCTGATGGACCGCCTGACTGACAGCATTGATCCAGGCTCCTGCCTCTCAGTGTAGGTATCGAATGGCACCCGATGAGCTGATAGGTGATAAATGAGAGAGGGAAAATGTGAAGGACCCCTCATTGTTGAGGGGTCTGACTTTACTTTCCCCCTGGTCTTTTTGAGGAGGGGGTTCTCAAGTTATGACAGTGCCAGGTAGGAGTAGGTATGCAACACACTGCAGCATCTGGTGAAGACAGCTTCTTTTCGAGGGAACATAATGAAAGAGGAGACGGACAGATGCCTCAGTGAACCTTTTGCGAATGCTAGTCTTTAGGCGGGAGCTGCAGAGTGAGGTTCAAGAAGGTGGTCAATGTGGCAAAGAGCAAGAGAACAGACATGGGTCTTTGTGGTCAATACCCACAGTCTATTGATATTTTTGTCCTTAGAGGGTCAGTAGAGGGTCCCAGGAGTCCTGACTCTGACATTTCTCTGTCACTGTCACATCAACGGTTGTACAAGTGATTGAGCTTTTTTTGTGTAAGGGCGCACTTAGCAGTGTTCTTAGTGGGTGTATTTTAAGTGACATTGTGAGAACCTTGGGGGTAGGTGAAATTAACAATTTCTTATGACATTACATATTTTATATCACAACAAAAGTATATACAATAATACAGTTGTTTTTGCTGGAAAAAAAACTTAACCCCCCAAAAAAAGTTTAAATAGTGATACCACATTTTGAGGCATAATATGTAGAAATTAATAGAAAATTAAGTGTATATATACACATACAGTATATAACAGTATACTGTACACAAATATACCACACACAATTTCTGAAAATGTAACCATAAAAAAACACTAAGAAAAAAATATTATTTTTTCCTTATTTTCTTTTATTGAAATTTAACCACAAATAGTTTTGAAATAATTCCAACTTTTTATATTTTAATGTTATTGTATATTTTAATATAAAAATATATTTATTTAATGGAAGCAAATAGTCTGCCATCATTGCAAAATAACTTCAAAAAGTAAAATGTAGCACAAGACTAACAATTCTAAAAATAAAATAAAAATTCTAAAATTAGATTTTATGTAGCACATTTAAAGTGGTTGAAAAATACCCGATATATGCACTTACATGTCTCTGAGAGAAAAAAAAACTAAATAGAGTGGATTGCAGAATGTGCTTATGTTCAATAATATGGAAATAAAACAAACAATAAGCCTATGTTAATATCTAAAGTCCGATATAAACACAATAATATGAATATTTTAAATTAGCTGTACTTTAATTTAAGGGCTTTCTAGGAAATATGTGACCCTGGACCACAAAGCCAGTCATAAGGGTCAATTTTTCGAAATTGAGATTTAGACATCACCTGAAAGCTGAATAAATAAGCTTTCCATTGATGTATGGTTTGTTATGATAGGACAATATTTGGCCGAGATACAACTATTTGACAATCTGGATTCTGAGGGTGCAAAAAGAGATACAATTATTTGAAAATCTGGAATCTGAGGGTGCAAAAAAATCAAAATATTGAGAAAATCGCCTTTAAAGTTGTCCAAATTAAGTTCCTAGCAATGTTTATTACTAATCAGAAATTAAGTTTTGATATATTTACAGTAGGAAATTTACAAAATATCTTCATGGAACATGATCTTTACTTAATGATTTTTGTCATAAAAGAAAAATCAATAATTTTGACCCATACAATGTAATTTTGGCTATTGCTACAAATATACCCTAGCACCTTAAGACTGGTTTTGTGGTCCAGGGTCACATATTAATATATGTGATTAAAATCCATTTCATTAATTCATTGACATATCATGTAATGAATTCGTTTTTAAAAAAAATTATTGGCAGACCTTCTCTTGGAGACATCTTGGAAAGATGGAAGAGCTGTTAAATAGATCATTTTTCCAAGACATCATGCAAGGCATGATGGGTAAACAGAGACTCACTTCCATCTATTGTGTGTGTCCAAAGCAAGACGAGACAAATGGCGCTTTGAGTGGAAAATTCCCCTGTTATAAATCTGTCACCTGGGCATGATATTTGTTTCTGTTATTGTTGCATTATTTATGATCTCAGTCTACCACAGGACTTTTTTTTTTTTAAATGTAACAACAACACGGGCACAAGCCAAACAGTTATGACAGCACCCAGTTGACAGAAAACATCACCAGCCATGACAAGACCGATGTTAGCGCTATGTTAACTAGAGTTGGGCTAACTGTGGCCATCCTCAAAGCCTGGTCATGACCCTATCATGCACAGTTCTTGACTTGTTGACCCTATCACAAACAGTTCTTGATGAAGCAGGACACTCAGGTGAGGTTTTCTGGACTGTTTCTGCCACCAAAGAGGTGTTGACTTAGTAGTTAAAACCAGATGGTGACGGATAGCGCTGCGTTTGGGCATTTGTCTACAGCTGAAAACTGGAGTCCATTCATCCTTTCTAAGAGCTGATGGGGAGGAAGAGAAGGGAATAAACGTCAAATCCCATCACTTGTTGGGCCTTTTTAAAGCTTATTAGCACACAGCATGCTTTCAGTCAACCATGTATGTAGCAAGTCTCTGTGTAATGGTGTGTGTGTGCGCACGGTGGAGTAGAGTATAATGAGAAAGAGATTGACTCAGCGAGTGTGATTACCTGCAGCTGTATTATTTTTAATTATAGTGGAATTGGGAGTCCGCCATGACACTCACTGTGAGAAATACCGCAAGCGCAGTGATACAACCGGTGAAACGGCTGTTGGAGTTCTGTTGGACTCTAATATCACACTGTAATCAGCCAATCAGATTTGAGGACCAGAAGTGTGTGCTGTGTGTGTGTGCATATATATATATATATATATATATATATATATAATTCTAAACATGTAGTTTATATTATTATGGCTTTTTATCAGTGAGGCTAGTACTCCATAATTCTTATTCTTAACCTATGCAATTGTACTGAATGTCATATATTATATTATATTATATTATATTATCCAACAGCCTTTCAGTTCCAGTTCAGGCCTTTAACTCCTAGGCAACGACATTCAAAATAAAGTATACTGCAAACTCTCATTCACTTCAACACAAGCATGTAGCTATTTCTCTCATTTTTCGATTAATGTGAAAACAAATGTGATGGCTCAATCATGCATTGCACCAGAATCCTTTGTTGAAGCCAGTAGGATACACACATGGCACCGAGACATATGGTTTCTGGATTTTCTCCCACACAAGTGTATGCATTATTTTGATGGATATGGAAAAGCCGTGTGAGTGTCTGCTGAGTGTATAGAGATGTTTTGTAAAAAACCGGGCATCTGTCGGCAGCGGTCCAGGTAACTGAGATTGTTTGTCTGTGTTCCTGGAATGGGAATGTTTCCCCTGACACATTTTTATTATACCACTGTTCTCACTGTGATTCATGTGTTTCAGCTGTGCTCTATCATCCATAATCATCCGCAACCTTTCACTGAATATTGTTCTTTTTTCCCTCCTTCTTTTTGAACACAATCATATGTGACCAAGCAAAATTTTAACTCTGTGTTCTGGCTTGCTAAAAGTGTTGTTTGCGTGTCATTTAAGCATGCGTCTGCATACCCGCCTTTTTATCTCCCTGGCTCGTGTCCAAATATCTAATTCTTGAACGGTAGAGGAAAACTGAGATTAAAATTACTCTTTATCTCTAACCCATTTCCTCGTTCCTGTTTTGGACAGATTATCCCCCCACTCATAGACCTCAATCAGAACCGCAGTAAGCTGAAACTGTACATCGGCCACCTCACAGCCCTGTGCCACGAGAGAGACCCCCACATCCTGCAGAACCTGGCCCCGCCCTCCGCATACCACCGCAGCCAACAGGACGCCTGGGAGGAGGAGCTTCAGAAGATGAGCCCCGAACAGGTAAGAAAGGGTGATACTCTTTTCTATGAAATGTATCACTTTTTATTGTATGTATCCAGTAATTATGGTGACCTATCTGGTGTTGCTGTTTTTCAGTGGATTCCCATTAAGAAAATGTTAACACTTTACAATAAGTTTCAGTGCATTAACATGATTTAATGCATTAGCTTGCATGAACAGCATTCATTAAACTAGAGTAATATTAATTTTTTTAAATAAAAATTTTCCAGTCTAAAGTTCATATTAGTTATTAGATCAGATATTAGATTTTTTTTAATTTGTAATAATAATAATAATTATATATATATATATATATATAATAAAAACAATATTTGTATATATTTTGTTCTACTTTATATTATTATTATTATTATTATTATAGGTAGTAAGTAGGTGTGAAAAAAATTTAAAATGTTATCTAAAAATTAACATAAGCCAAGATTAAAATAAGTTCAATCAATGAAAAAAAAAAAATACATGTAAACAAATGTAAAAGTTGTAAAATTGAACCTTACTGTAAACTGTTAAACTGTGAAAAAGACAGGATAGTTGTGTTTTTCAGTGGATGCTCATTATGACTTTACAATAAGGTTCAGTGCATCAACATGAATGTCTTGCATTATTGCAATACAGACATAATGTATTATATAATTATTATTATAATATAAACATGTTTTAGATTGAAGATGTAAAACAAAAGTTAAAATGAACACAAACCAAGATTAAAATAATTTCAGGTAATTGAAAAATAATACATGGAAACAAATGTAAAAGTAGTAAAAGTATTGTTCATTCTTAGTTCATATACCTGTTGCATTAAGTAATGGTACTAAATTGATCCTTTTTGTAAACTGTTACCATAAAAAAACTTGATAGATAACTTTTTATACATCTTGCCTTTTCTTCACGATTCCACAACTGTGTATTTATACGTATTTGTGCACTCAAGGTACCATAAGGTTTCTCGGGTAGTTGGATTTGTCACCCATTGATTATTGGAGCCATCTGGCCTGGACCGCACAGCCTTTAGCTGACGCTAACCTTCACTGTCTATAAATCTCCTATTGGCTTTAAGAATCAGTCCAGCTCTGTGTAAATGCCATTAGTCCTCTTTATAGAGTGGAATGTGTTCCTGCAGAAAATAAATAGTCCAATATATTGTGTTTTATTAGCTTCGTTAACTGTTACTTTAACAAAAGAAAACCAAAAAGCTACCCAAGGCTCACTTAAAAGGCAGGGGAGAGCCAAGAGTGGAGGAAGGGGGGTTGAGAAAGACTTTAAAAAAAGAAGAGCAACTGGAATGGCGCGATAAAGAAAAGGAGTGTCAGCATTTGGACGGCGAAAGAGAGAAGCGTTTGAGGAGGTAGTGGCTGGATTTAGTCTCTCCATGATGAACGATCCCTTCTCTGTAATAAATGTATGTGTGGATCCATTTTCTGCACTTCACTTTGAACCCATTGCCATACCTACCGTAACAGTAAATTGTCTGCAAACGGACACTGGGTTTAGTCCCTGCGTCGGTGCGTCCCGGTTCTGCATCCATCCCCGATGCTTTTTGTAACATCAGAAAAATAAATTATCTGGAAGTCTACATGTACATTATACTCATTTTAAATCGGCCCCATTCCTCGAGAGGAGAGGAGAGTGATCTGCTGTGATGGTGCCAAGGCTCATACAATGCTCATGTGTTTCACTGCACGGGGAACTATCTGCTTGGCAGGTTTTTGGCTCGCTCTGACATTATTGAAATGCATTTTTTTATGTGGGCTGCCTGATGACAAGCCTTTGGCCAGCGAACAAATAATGTTTAAGATTTTTAGTTTGCTGCAAGTAAACTTTGTTCCAAAAATTGGCACTTTCCAAGGGACTTTTTCCTCCCCCTGTACTTGTTTAATATGAAGTAGAGAGACGTCTGTACATTTATTTTCCTTTGAGAGAGACAGCTTTCATCAGACTGTACGGACGGACTGAATGGTTGCACAGCCTTTTCAAACTGAGTGTTGCCACTGGTCAGTTGAGGCTACTGCGCTATGTAAACATGAGGTCTGTTTTGTTGGTTTTCAAATTGAATTCTTGCCCATGATGTGCTTAAAAGGGGCTAGAATTTCCAGAATAATGGTCCTCAATCGCAGTCTCCAGCGCTTCACTGGTGGCTATCCTGAAAAGTGTCATCAAAAGCAGCAAACAGTTGAACTCTGTTTTTGCTCGGTTCCTCCAAACTGTTATTCCTCCTGGACCTTCTCTACGGTCAACAATTCTGTGTTTATCTTGTGCAAACTATCACTGACAGTGTTTAGAAAGCACCGCTCTCATGGGAGGTGATAAGAACCTCTGGACCTTCGCGCCAGGTTTTTGACTCTCTTGAGTCCTCAAATTGGTGAGTACGGAGCAAATGAATTATGTAGGATTGTTCAAGAGCATGCAGGGTTGTGCAGGGTTGCAACACTTGGCAGTGTTGTTTTGGCTTGGCCAACATGCCAATTTCATGTCGGACACATTAAGGCAGAGATAATGAATATTTCAGGTTTCACCGGTTAGGCTTTACCTCTCAAACGGTTACACATATATCAGGATTTTTCCTCTCCAAATCCAATAGCTCGAAGATATTTAGCATTTTGCATCCATATGGTATCCACATGTACGGGATCCTGCTCATTCTTCAGTTACATGCCCTGCATGTAAGACACAATCTGCTTGAAGACACTTTTGGTTTTCTCTGATGGTGGAATCACTTGCAGATGGTGGATTGGACGAGTTGCCGGCGTTCACAAGCCCGTTTGATTGATGTCTTCTTTGACCTCTCTTCTTTTCTTTGTGTTGGGAGTGTAGCACATTACATTAGCGTTCTCTCCGCACTGCAGTTCAGCCATTTAGATCCCTTCAGCACAGAAGACGCCAGAAGACGCAGAAGATGCCCGTTTGGCCATGACAGGCTCAAATTGACGAGAAAAGTCTGTGCTCATTATTGGCTTAATTTATCGTGTTCTATTCAGTCCATTATTGTTAGTAACATTCACATGAATTTACTTGTGGTGTCTTTTGATGGCACGTATGCCGCTCCGTAGACCCTCAAGTGGCTCAATTTAGGAGGGGGCTCTTTGCCAATCATCATTCTTATAAACTGAGTTATTAGTAACTAATTGAATGGCTCTTTGTGGCACAGTCGCCATCGAGCCCGTAGAGGATTGAGGTTGGTGTCCTCTATGACCAGTCCTCTACTAATGACAAGCCTCTTGCATTCAAAATATGCTTTGGTATTTACGAGGGGCCGCACACTGTTTGAGCCCTTGCCCTTTCTTTGAAGCTAAACATTGATCTTTTAATTAACAGTTTTTATGGGCTTCCTTTTTACTGGCCTGGCACTCTAAGCTGGCACTGAGCTGGGTAATGTAGGACTTGGGGTTTTTTACCCTGATTTCCCTTGTCTCTCTCGCAGTTTATAGCATATAAAGACAGTGTTTCCTTTTTGCTTCTCTTCTCTTAAAGCATAGCTCACCCAAAAATAAAATTTTTGTCATCATTTACTCACCCTCATATTGTTTCCAAACCTTTATAACTTTCTGCTCTGGAATGCAAAAGAAGCAATTTTGAAGAATGTCCTCTTTTTGTCCATACAATTCATTGAAAGTCAATTGGGTCTAGAGTTGTATTGGACCACATTGACTTTCATTGTATGGACAAAACAGTTGGAACATTCTTCAAAGTACCTTCTTGTTTGTTTCCCAGCACTTTTTGGGATTTTCTCTGGTCCCTTCGCTCTTAATGGTAACTGGTGAAGGTACTCAGACAGGAAAATCGAAGATTGCACAACCAAGTTATACATAAGCCTGCAAGGCATTACCAATATAGACTAATCAGGACTAAAGAGGATCATAATGCACACAAAAACACATGCTTGTGAACTCATACTCATATAGTACTTTAACTCCGCCAGACCGCCCTATTAGGCCTCACTGCCTGCTCGTCCTCTGTTGTGGTCAATGCTTCTTTTATTACTCGTCCTCCTTGCCTGTTTTTTTTCCCCCTTGTTTAAGGCGTAATGTTGTTTTATTTGGTTTGAGTTGTTCACAGGATGTTACTGCATCTCTGTTTAAACGGCTGGAATGCAGGAAGGTGATTAAACCGGCGCTGAAAGAACCACTCAGTCATACAACCCACAGAGCCAACAAAGACAATAGACTCACCAAAAACGCACCCCATTTAGATGAAGAATTGGCGTTTTCAGGAGCAAAAACAAAATTATTGTGCATTATACATCTAATAGGGCCTTTAGAGTTTAGATTTAGGGTTATAGGTTGTGAGTAATAAATACGCCATTACAAAAGAGTACTTTGGTACAGATACCATTAGATACCATGGTGCATATGATTTAAAAAAAAAAGATTATTATTATTATTTATTTATTTATAAAATACATTTTTACAATGCACTTTTAAATACCTTTTAATTTTTAAACCCTTTTTTAAATACCTTTAAACCTTTTTTATTATGCATTTTGCTGTCTTTTCATATGAAAAATATACTTGTTTTAAATTTCCTTATTATATATATTTTTATATTTTGTTACCATGCCATTAAGTAACATGGTACTTTTTTAATATATATATTTAGCCACGCACACATACGTACAATTATGTTTATATATGTACATATACATAACATAAATATAGCTAAACCCAATGCTGGTAATTCCATGGTACTTTTTTGTTGCTTTCAGTACCTCATTATGAATAATTCCTTGAGAGGATGCAATCATCTGTGACATTGTCCCCAGCTGTGAGGCGCCCCACTCCTGTACTGCAGCTGTGTCTATGATGAGCAGTCATTGTTTGATGAAACTTACTGTCAGTTATGTTCTGTGGCCAGTTTCACCTCCTCTCTCATAACGTTTAAGTCTGCTGTTTACTTTAGAGACTGCTGATCTTAGATCAGTATGTAAAGTTTACAATCTTGGAGGAGAGAATCGAAGTGCTTGACCGCTCTTGGCCAAAGTCATCTGGCTGTGATCTGGCAGCACAAAGCCAGCTGTATAAATAGGGGAGAGTCTTGCATTTTACGGGTCACTCTGAATAAAACATGAACTAGAGAAGATTGATTATTAATGACCTTAGGGCTGGAACAGAAATAATCTGTTAGGCCTTGAGTCCTCCATTCTTTTTCCTTCCCTCTTCCCGCTCTTGTTCTCAGCGCACCTTCATCCGTCTTTCGCTCACTTCTCCTCTCTCTTTCCTTTCCGATTGGTACTTCGATAGATGCTTATTTTAGCCATCTGTTTTCAGACGTTGCCCTTCGAATAGATCAAGAGTTCAGTAAGGATTCATGCAGATTTTGTGATGATTCACAGGCTCACACCTGTCGGAGCTTGCATCAGATCTCAGTGTGGGCTCCAGTTGCGGTCCGTGAGGGAGTTTTCCAGCGAGGCTGATATTCAAATCGAACCAATACTAGATTGTAGTAGGTTTTGATAATCATGTCGTCTTTTTGGACTATTACTAATGTTCCATCCTCTGCTCCTTCATTGTAGCAAATTTTTATTTGGCCCTGTCATTCTTTTTTATGAGATCCTTCAATAATTTAGACTTTGTCAATATTTTGGTCAAATTTGATAATCTTTCTTCACCTGTTGCATATGAAAGTGATAGTAAAAGTTAATTGGCTTGAAAGTTTTCCTCTGATACAGAAGAAAGAAAATTTAGTTTCTTCTCCTTTTTGCCTTTTTCGGTCACATTTGGGAACATATTGTCCTGCATCAGTTGCATAAAAAAACTCATATTTGCCTGTAACTGAAATGGTACTGTATGCATAGCAATACCATATCAGTTGTTGGTCAATATTAGAGATTTTTAAATTTAACCCTTACCCTAATGCTCACTTAATCTTTAAAAACACTATAATTTACACTATGTACACTATAATTTAATAACTGTTTGATATAATCTTTAGCAAATCTCAAAAAGAATATTAATTTTTCATACTGTACAATGTAATGTTGTGATGACTAAATTCACTTTTTAGGTTTTATTGATTTATTTGTCATTTATTTATTAACATTTTGGACCCAGTGTCTTTAACTACTGTGTATTTAAATTAATCATTTGATACAATACACTTATTGTGTCCTTATATGTTTTTACATTGTACCTATATTTAATACCTTCCTCTGATTACATCTGTAATTACACTGTTGACCCTAGCCCTACACTTTAACCCACACTTTAACCTAACCAAACCACCAAACCTGTCTCTAACCTTAACCATATCAGTGCATCCCTTGATATTTTTATCATTTAAGTTCTTACATTCATTTGAATCGATATTTGAGGAGGCTCATTGTTCAAGTAACTGATACAAGTAAGCCATGTGTTAGTAATAACAGTAGTCATCTATAAGTCACAAAGGTGTGTGGTTGCAGACAGTTTAACGTAGTTGAGACATCTGAACTGTGGTTGTCTGAGTGAACACTCCTTAAAACAAACACATCACAGAGACAGGAGGTGAGACACGGAGACTTCATAGACTGACCACTTATTGATTTTTGCATCACTAGTAGTATTGTTCATACTTAGGATTACAGATTTAAACAAACATCTAACCAAGTATAAATCTTTTATTTATAGCTCGTCCTACACAGACATGGATACAATCTCAAACTGTGCAGCTTTTCCTTTACAGTTTTTACCTGGAGAACAATCAAAAATCAAAAGTGACAATCAAAAGTGATAAAAATACCCGTAGACTTACATTTGAAGGTCATGTCTAGAAACAACAACATCATAGAGAATAAAAAACACTTTGAATTCCTTAGCAATCACATAGTAAAATCATAGTAAATCATGACTGCAGGTTAAGCACTAGTGATTTTCCTCAAAAAAATGTAAATCTACTTTTTAGACTCTAATCTGAACTGAAGTCTCGAGCATGTCCTGTTGCTTTGGTTCCTTTTGTCCTGAGTTTTTCTAAATCCCACTCTCAAACGCTGTTTTAGTAATACATCGTTTCAACGAGTGCTGATCCTGAGGGGGTGCTGACCGGCTAAACCAACAAAACTTCTCTGCTGAGCCCTAAACATCCAGAGCAAGGGAAAGTGCGGTCCCGTTTTCAAAGCGACGTGCGATGAGCCCTCTGTGCCCCGCGCTTGTCTGTTCCAGGGCTCGCTTCTGCTTTATTTTCCCACCCAGCGAATATGTATGAAAGCACCTCAGACTCCAGAGCTGGAACGAGGGTTCGTCTCGCAGCACATTTGACTCGGGGTGAGAGGAAGAATAATATATGAAATAAATACCCCAAATGATGAAACCATAAGCGCGATTGAGCCTTCTCAGCTGGAAGCCGCCAAGGCAAACAGCGAAATACTTCAGCAAGTTTATTGTGATTTTCGCGCCCTGACGAATCGGGTTTTTGTGTTCCCGAGCTGGTTGCTGGGTTGGGTTACAGCGACCGAGCCACAGCAGCATAAACTACACCAGCTGACGTGCCATAGTACCGAACATTTCAGTCGTAGCTACGTTTAGATTTTTAATTTATGTATTTGTTTATTTGTTCTTCCGTCCTTTGAAAGTAATGAAAAACGGGGCTTCAGTCTAAACACGAAATATTTCAGAGGTTTGTCACTCTATGAATCATCCTGCCAAGAGGGGAGCTGTCAGTCTGTGGCGCTGCCTTTCTGATGGCTTTATTTGCGTGTTCACATGCGACAAAACCCACACCATTCACAGTCGTGGCATCTGTTTTGGATTGAACTTTGGCTTGGAAAAAGATACCCTGATGTATCCTACTCTTTCCTCTTTTTGCTCGCAGTCTAAACCAGTAGGCAGCAATATTACGAGTCTTACAGCTCATTCAGGGCCTATCAGATTAATAAAAGGCATTAAGGATTGAGAGGGGTTTTATGAAACTCAGTGTTTGAAAGCGGGTTATTTTCCACAAATATTTAATAGCCTGTTGGGCTCTTTTAAAGGCAGAGTGCTTCCATGCTAACCATAGGGATGGTTTGTTTAGGGTGAGGCCCATTCCATTAAGATCCGTTGCCAAAAAAAACTGATTGGCTCGTTGCCGTTTTTCGTCTCCTACAGTGGTGACATTTCACAATAGCTTGGTCTCCTGTTCGTTAGCAAATGAGGATTCACAACAGTCTGGCCATGATCGTTAGGAGCAGCTAGGAAAGTTTGCGCCACTCGGAGCCTGTGGAGGAATGTGGTTGTAATTTATCCCTATGCATCCTGAAGCCCCTGCGGCAGTTTGGGCTGAGTCATTGGAGGGGAAAAAACAAAAGCGAAAAATATCTAAGCAGCGCAAAAATCAAAAATGGGGCTTTCATCAACTTGTGGTGGGTTGTTAACACTAAAGTTATTTCAATCTGGGTTTCGAACGTGATTGCGTCCCTGACTTGACCACATACATCGTAATATGTGCCCCACTCCGCTGAAGTCCTTCAGCCTCATTCAAAGTTGCGGGCAGGGGTACGACTCGTGTGTCCGCATTCCCCCCTGAAACTCAATTACACTTGACTGATGGGGTGCACAGATCCGGCCGCAGATGAGGCGGAGGGCGGTTCTAATCAGATGCGGTCGCTATGCAGTCGCTTTTTATAAATGGCCACGCCCTCTCCGTTCCAATTGGCTCAAATCGGGCAGTGCGCATAATGACACTGCATGCGGCTAGTCGTGTTGGGAGTGTTTAGTTCAGAAATGGGGGCGAAAATGAGGGAGAAATGGAAGATAAAATGGTGTGTTAAGCTGCTAGGATGTTGTAAGTACAGTAAAAGGATAAGCAAGGGAAAGACAAACAGAGAAAGGGCGAGAGAGATCCCAGTTTAAGTGGCTCTTATAAAGCCGCAGAGGCTTCCTGCTCTAATGAGGAGGAAGTGGGGAAAGAGCTCGTCATGAGCTGAATACGATCCAAAGAAACCATTTTTAGAGATATGTTTGTGTGTCTGCTAAGAAGCTGGGAGAGCCGAGGCAAGGATAAGACACCTTTGAAGTTGTGTAAAGCCAATCAGATTAAAGCGATATGTGCAGTATTCATGTGTCCAGTGTGCCATCCGAGGCCAAGACTCCAGTTCATCTAGCTCATTCCTGTTGGAAAATAGTGTAATGAAGGGGGAAAATAATGTGGAAGGGGGTAAAACCTCCATCCAAGAGGTGTGTCAGGTTGGCGGAGGTAACAGCACACAAGAACCAGCAGAACACCAGAGGGAAGCATTTGAAGCTTGGCCTGCAAAGAAGAACCTTTAAGAAAGGAGCTTTGAGTGACTTCATCTTACTTTATTAGAGGAGAAAGGTGGCCCAAAGGTTTTTTTGGGGAGATTTTCTTAAAAATGAGGAGTAAATCAGCGCTCCCTCCTCCTCGAAAATTATGAGGACCCTTTAATACAGTCCCGTGATAAAAAATAGCAACATTTCCTGCTAAAGGAGTCATTGTTTTCTCTCAAAATACTGTAGCAGTGTCACATTTAGGGGAAAGGCTAATGGCGTTATTTCGTTATGCAGATTTATTGAACAAAGTCTTGATTGCTTTAGCAGAAGGCGGTCAATCCCCAACCCCAGATCCCCCTTTACTTCACACTCTTTCTTTTCTTTTCTTTTTTTTTTGATTAGAGCTTGTTAGCCAAGGCCTGGGATGCTCCTGATTGCCATCTTTGCCTCAGCTATAGGGTTGAGAACTTACTAGATAACATTCCCCATTGTCCCACTAAATTGGAGGATCTGGATGAGTATATGTTGCAGAGATGAGGCTGTGTCATCCAGGGTGATGTGAGAGCGGATTTGCTTGAAGGGTTTGAGTTCAGCCGTTTGATCTCCATGTGCCACTCCAGGCGTAAATGTGCGGCCCAGCATTTGTTGAAACACATCCTCTCTGAGTCATCGTCAGTGCCGTCAGCACAGTCCAGACTCTCCTGTCATTGACTGACTGTGATGTTCCGCTGCTGTGTTTGTTCTGCTCTCATTAATGTAGCTGTTGTTTATCAAGACAGGCAGAGGAGGCTGACCATACGCACACAATAACACCTGATAATCATCTGCAATGATAACACACTATAATATGCTCCTTTCTCGCCCGTTCCCTCTTTTCTGTCTCTCATCTTCTTGTCTTTCCTCATGTTTTTGGGTCAAGGCTGGTGTGGGGACAGATATGGATACTTTCCCTGTATATGGTGCATTATCTGTTATCTTTATAGCTCTGTTTTTTGAGGATTTCTGTTAAGTACACAGTCATAAAACAAGAAGTGACCGTCCTTTTGGCACACCGAGGAGCTTCTTTTATTCTTTGTGTGTCTCTGTGTTGCACCTGTTAAAGTTTGTTCAGGTATTAGTTGCATATAACTTTTTTTAAGGAAATTATAAACTTATTATTATAAATCACTTTGTTTTAATATTCAGATTTCTTTGCAGCAATTTTGGGATAATGCTTGGCACTCTTATGAATGGCATACACTACACAACTTTTGATTTTTACAGATTTTTGCCCCGATTTGCAGTCTGGATGTGTTGCTTGCTAGTTGACGAAAGTCAAAGCCAGTCTGCAGATTTTGAGCTGTTGTAGTTGACAGATTTCATAGAAATTCACATAGTGTACGATGGGCAAAATATTTTTAAGCTTCAGACTATGATTCCATCCAGTCAGAGGATTTTAAACATGCTTGATATTTTGAGTTTAATTTAAAACACACATTGTTTTAATTTCTCATGCATCTCCTAGCAACGAGGCATATGTTTCTGCATTTGTTGTGTTCTGGATGATGTGAAAGTAGTGTGTGAACCTCAGTTGTTTACTGTATGATGCTCAGTTTTTTTCTGTAATCGTTTACATAGTTGGCAAGTGTATGAAATCAAGTATTTTAAAATAAGTTCAGATTTTTAAATCATGTAGTTTTAAGTTATAATTAAAGATATGTGTTACTTCTTAAATGTACACCATATAAGTAACACGTTGCTTCTCTATTAATTTCATTTCTGAACTTTGACCAATAGAATTCAAAGTTATGATTAATAATTGTATACAAAGCAGTTTAAAGCAGCACAATGACTATACATAGGTAAAGTTGTTGCATGCAAACTATGAGGAATAAACACTGGTAAACAGCATAAAATACCATTCAGAAAAACAGCCACAAGCCAAGAATACAACTACTCTAGAAGCAGCAAAAAATAAATCAGATATTATTTATCATTAAATACATGATTTTATAAGTAGGGCTGCACACTTTGGATGCCAAAATTGTTGTAGATGCCAAATTCATAAAACTGCTGTTTCACTCTATAACATGCAGCGCATATATTTTTTTTAATTAACTCGCACCATTTGAGATTAATAATCATGCTAAGCCATCTCACAATTTTAATTTTAATTTCGATTAATTGTGCAGCCATAATAGACAGAATTTGACTGTTTACTTTTGTCCTCTTTTTAGAGCTGCTTTACAGTAGAATTGAATTTTGTTTGCATTATTGACAAAATAATTGCCTGTTTAACACTGTAAATATGCTTTGACAAAATCGGTATTGTATAAAATGCTTTATAAATAAAGGTGACTTGACTTGACTTGAATTTGCTGACTCCATTCTGTGGAATGGATTTTAATCAGAGCTGAGCGTGCCACACTCTTTTTGGTTGCTGAAAGCACAAATTAGCCAAAAATATCATAAATGACCCAGAATGTGATGTGTAAAATGCTGTACATGACAGGCGTTCCCACTGAGCTTTCTGCAGGAGTAATGTAATGATGTAACCGTTAACATTGATTGCCAGCAGCCTAAAAGCAGCATCGTCTTCACAAACTTCCACATGCCCACTCAATTCTTCTAGCCCATCTACTAGCGGGCCGCCCCCTGGCCAGTCCTTCCCTCTCCTCCAGTTCTCCACTGTCTGCTCTTAATGGGGCTTACAGCGGCGGCGCTCTGCCAAACTGCGCCCTCACGCAGGCCCATACATCAGCCCCTGATGAGGCTCATTAACCCTCCTCTCATGACTCAATACACTCCTCCTCTTTCCCTCACTCGTTCATCTCCATCATGTCTCCACTTTTCTTCTGGCCAACGTAGCGTACCTAGCGTAGCATTAGCACTAGCTTTGTGGCTCGTGAAGGGGCGGGACTTCTCTTCCCAGCGTGTTTGCCCAACAGTTGTGCAAACACCCGTCTGAAGGATCGCACCGCCTGCCCCCGGTGACCCACCGTGGCATGTTTTGATTAATTAATTATGAAATAGTTGCACGTTCCAAACCTACACAAAAACACACATGAAAGGGAAACATATTTTATGATGTATGAATATTACTTCCAGTTATTGTTACAGATGTCTTTATCATTAACCTTGTTAAAGTTGCCGTTCATAGGCCAGGAGAGCCAAAGAAAATACTTTTGTGGGTTTTTGTGAAATATTCCACTTTCTATGGGCTTTGGTTCGGTGGCTCATGTTCAAATCCGAAAAGCAATTTAAAAGCAGTACAGCACCACGAAACACTGATTGTCCAGATAGGGCCAAACAGAGGCCACAGTCGGGGTCCCGGGACAGTCTGGGTTCAGTGGGATCTTAGTCAGAGACTGTGTGTGTGTGTGTGTGTGTGTGTGTGTGTGTGTGTGTGCGCGTGTTTAAAAGTCCAATAGTGCAATTGATACTGCAAAATAATTAACTAAATCAGTATTTTTATGTTTTTCAGTTAAAAAACATTCTAAACTATTCTATAAATGTATTTAGGCTAAATTGCATTAGATATTTAGACATATTTAGAGATTATATATTAGCATTCATTTCACCTCACCAATTCAGTGTTTGTTTATTAAACATTTTGGCATATTAATTATGTTTTCAGCTACCGGTAAATGTCTCGTACTCTTCATTTCAACACACATTACCAAAATTAAACCCATTGCACAAACTTCCGCTGATTTTTCTCTAAAATTTCCTTGGCCTGCCAGTGGGTAAGTAAAATAAACATAACGGTTACATTCTCGATTATCAGACAGTGATTATCTTAGCATCTTATGCTAGTTTATCATGTTATGCAATTTTGCTTCTCAAGTTATTATTTTTAAGATCTTGGAATATTTTTACTGGAGAACAAGATAAAAATAGTGATTATGGTAATTGATCATCCACGCACATGCTTCAGCTCCCTTTATTAATCTTTTCCTTCTCTCTTTGTCTCGCACTGTTTAAATAATTTGTCCTCTTGATGAGAGTATATTTTTGTCTTTTTAAATAATTTGAAAGAAAATAAACTGTCTGCTGGCCACATTAGCATCTGCTTCCTGTGTGCCACAGTGTGTGTGTGTGTGTGTGTGTGTGTGTGTGTGAGTGTGTGTTTTAGTAAGTTAAGAGGCACCTGCTCCTGCCGTGGCATATTTCCTGTGTGCTTGGCACTGCCAGCGCCCAGGAATCCCCATTTCTCCACATCCCATAGCCAAACCTCTACGGAAATCATTTGGAAAAAGGATTTGAGCATTAAAGATAACCACACCTGTGATTATCATTAGACAGAGGTGCTGTAAAATGTTAAATCCCTCTCTTTAGTTTAAGTTTCTTTTAATGAGCGGAAAATTGAACCTTTCGGGCAAATTCCAAGTGTTGAATTTTATATAACGATTTAAAAAGAAGTGCTTGGTGAGGTGATTTGTTTTCAGTAGTGTTTTAAGGGCTAGACGAGAGAGACAGAGAGGGACCCTCTTACTGAGGGTAAGTGGGGGAGAGGCGAGGGGTCTCCATCCTCACATGTCTGCGCTCTACGTCATCACCCCCACAGTTTCCTCATTTCTCATTCTTTGTCAGTTTGATTCATTAGACTCTCTTCTCTATTGGCTATTTAACAGTTCTCTATGCTACTATACAGCTATTTAATAATTTAGGAATTTATTTTATTTTTTTTTTTGGGGGGGGGGGTTATGTTAAAAATGTTGGGGTTGGGGTCTAAAAGTATCACTCACCAAAATAGCCTTTTTGCATAAATAAAACATTCCACTTGAATTGTAAGAATGAACATCTGATGCCATTTTTTGAAAAATCAACCATTACCAAGTTCACAATGAATGCTTTACGTTTTTGTCTCCAGATCTCCATGCAGCAAAACATTTGTAGAATATTATGCGCAGCCAAATTGGACATATGAGGAATAAAGTCGTATATCAGACAGTGAATCTCAAATAATAGAATGATTTAGGTTGATGTGTATATGTAATATTAATAAACACTTTTGTTTCTCTCTGGTTCCTCAGCTGGAATCCGAGCTGGAGCAGTGTGAACGAGAGAGTGCCGAACTGCAGGAATACGCAAACTCCGTCCTGCAACAGATTGCCGATCACTGTCCGGACATCCTGGAGCAGGTGGTCAACGCTCTAGAGGAGTCCTGCTGACCGGACCAGATCACGGAGCCGAGCCCTGCCTCCTCCTCCT
The DNA here is from genome assembly GCF_001515625.1 of Sinocyclocheilus rhinocerous. Taxonomy (NCBI): domain Eukaryota; kingdom Metazoa; phylum Chordata; class Actinopteri; order Cypriniformes; family Cyprinidae; genus Sinocyclocheilus; species Sinocyclocheilus rhinocerous. Next base: position 1,624,187 of record NW_015624564.1, on the reverse strand, counting down.
CTTCCTGCTTCTCCTTCCCTTTCTTCTGTGTTTCACTTGATTTCACAGGATGCCAGCCCACAAACTCTCTCACCCTCACCCACATGCACAAATCAAAGGACAGACACATACGGGAAAGACTGACAGCTCACAAGTCAAGTGCACGCTTGGATTGGCTTCGGGGTGTGGGAATGATGGGCTTTCCTTCTGCCATCCCCTACCACCACATTCATCCTCTCCGCACCTTCAGAATCCTGTTTACGCTCACATAAACATGGGGAGGAAGAAACCGAAAGGGGGAAATGGGCAGCATGGAAGCTTAGTATTATAAGTCATGTTCACTCATTTAGTTGTCTGTCTTGAAAACCCATCCTGCAGGAGGTGAAGTTCTCTCTGCGAGGGTCAGGAAATAGTCTCCTTATCTTGATATATACTATTGCCACAGCTTTTAAAAGCTGCAGGATTTTGAAACCGTTTTGAAGCAATTTAGATTTTTCCCCCCTCCTCCTCTCCCTTTTTCTAGATGCTTTGTTACTGATGTTAAATTATGGGTCATTCGCGCAGGGCAAAACTCCTGCACTCTCGAACCATCTGGTTTCACTCAAAATTTGGTTAATGCTCCGGTTGTGCCAGCAGACAGTCCATGCGGACTTAAACATACTTTTACTATCGTAGTCAGTAGCGGGTTTAGATTACTGCAACCCCCTACCATCTGGGAATTTACTATTGACTCGGTTACTGGCCGATTTCCTCCCGAAGTCTCGTTCATAAAAGTTCCGAAACGGACAATATGGGTAATGTTATCCCGCATGCACCTGTCACCATCTAAAGAAACCACAGACCTGGTTTATGTCTGTTAAAGGTGAGAGGAAGAAAATTATTTGCCTTGGAAGTTGTAGGTTTATTGCTGCTAACATTTGTCTTTGCATGTGGCAGGTTTGGTTCGGTTATGTTTTTCTTTTTTCTCGTGGCCGGCTCTCTGATGCCGAGGGCGGTAAAACAGAGGGTGTATTGCCGACACAGATGTTGTGGACGCAGAAGTGCCTCATCATCAGAGAGCAGCTGCCACACATCACTGGAATAGGAAAATAGGCACCTATCACTCATTCCGTACTTTGAAAACTATGTGGTCTCACACTGGGATGAAGACTGGCAGTAGTTTCTCAGTTTGCTCAATTTTCTAAAGCAAAGAGTTGGAGACTACGGGGTTTTTCTTGACGGATAAGGTCAAATAAGAGTAGCTGTTTAGATACCCTCCTCTTTTATTCCACTCTCTCTTTTTTGGAACAGTTGGAAGTTGTTTTTTGCGGTTGCTTTGTGAGATATCATCAAGCTTTGATCACAAGCATCTCGCATGTACCATCATGCACCTCTCTTTCTCTTTGCTTGGCTTCATATCATCATCCTCAGACCAGGGCGTCTCTGTTAGCACAGCCGGCAGGTGTATCCTCTTTCACTTTATGGTTATATGGGTCTTTATCCGATGGCATTGGGTGTCCGTTTCTGGACCGGCCACAGGAGTGATAAGACACAACCTCATTCAACTTGTGATAAACGTGTTTGCCTCATAAGACAGATCGGCCATTGCTTTAAAACCTCACAGACAAGACAAGCAGCACGAGATCACAGCGAATATAATCATCTCTCTCTCTCTCTCGCACGCTCCCATATCACCATACCACCTCTCCTCATGCTCATACACACTAGTTATGAGGGAACCTGCCACGTGTTGTTGGGCTAGATGTTTGCTTCACCCAGATTTGATTGACCTCTGAGTTGTACTGCGAGTCACTAATCTAGTAGCTGTAACTAGAACTAGTATATTGTCCTCTAGAGATTCATGTTTGTTTGTCTCTGTGAAAGATTTACACTAAAAGAGGGTTTAAGTAGTTGGGCGAATCTCATAAAAACATGTCCTGATCACATTGTACCCCAAAAGGGTAAGGAAAAAATAATAAGAAATTATATGTTGCTTAAAAAGGAAGGAAACTAAATTGCACTATTTTCATAAAAAAATGACACATTTTCACTCATAGTTTTAAGGCATCTAAATTAAGTTTTATTATTATTATTATTGTAATTCACATTATCCTTAATGTCTTAATGGTATTAATGTATTACTATATTACAGTTTTAAAAAATCCTCCAAAAATCCAAAATAATAGTTAAATAAGTGTAAAACATTTTATTTAAATTTGCATGGGAATTGGTGGAAAATATCCTTAATTGTCATGAAACAGAGACAAAATGTCTGTTTGTTTTCTTAAAGCAAGATATAATTTTCTATTACTATGTACTTAAGGTGTTTTGTGAGATTCACCCTAATGCATTTCTAATTAACTAAAGCTAAGTGTGGCCACTTCAACAGCATATTCCCACGCTTACATGGGCAATGCCAAGAAAACGCCCGTTCGCGTGCCATTCTCACCCTTGGCACCACAGATCTTATTGCAGTCATATACGTTGCATAGCTGTAAAGTGTTTTATGGTTTTATGCTCTTAATTACAGCTGATAGACTTCCTTATGAGAACATAAATGTGACTAGCAGCTCTGTTGGGTTTTTAAAATCAAACAGCTGATTGATGACGCCCGTCCTGTTTTTCATCTCTGTCGCTTTCTTCCCGTCTGCTATCTCATTCAAGCACAAACACAGTTTTGGCCATCACCCGTTGGTCTCTGAAATATGGGGCTCAGTTATCTACACCGTGGCTGAATCTCCCTGCTTAGACTAAACACAGACCCCTCACGCACACACACACACACACACACACACACTCACTATCAGGCCCTCTTGTGATTTATGTCCTTCAGTACAGGAGCTGGCCCCTTACCGCCGCTCAGCACAGAGCACTCCGGAGAATTCACTAAGAAAACAAAAAGAAGGAACGCTGTGATAACTGGGAGCAGATCAGAGAAAGAATGACCCGGCGCTTTGCAGAGGGTGTTATTGTGTGTTGAGTGAGTGTCTCTCTTGAGCTCTGGTATTTATGTGATTGCTAGCTATAGACAGACCTAATCACACAGAAGAGTATGGAAATTCCCTGCAGGCTTTGGATCGCTCCGTATGTTCAGAGGCTCCCTGTCTCAGTGAGTCCTCCTTGTGTTTTTGAGGAATTAAGGAGATCTACACCAGCCAGCGCTCTCGGTTTAGTAGCTCATTACCAAAACTACCAATATTCAGTAGCACTTTGTATGAAGCCTGTGTCTATCACAGTGTTTTGAATGCAATTCACAATACCTTATAATACTTGCTTAGTCGTGTTTACACCTTTAACCACTATAATGCATTATAAAACATAACATGAATTTGGTGTTCATGTGTTGTTTTTTAAGGGTGTAACCATTAGATAAGTATTATAGTGTATTAAAACTAGTCATAGTTATTCATAAGAACATTCAAATGATAATAAGTTGTATTATTAAGTAATTATGAATGCATTGTCTAGGCTAAATTGAGCCACTTTTTGATCTCAATGTTGGAGAGTGGCCCAGTTCTGTTTATATAATGCATTATAACACCATATACCTGAATTCACTCTATATATAACTGTATACAGGCTTTATAGAGGTGTTTTATGTTTATTTTTGTTATAGTGATGGTGCATTTCCATACCGTTTGGCTTTTTGCATCTACCTGGCTTGAAACTGCGTTCAGCCATGAGTGTGAATGAGCATGAGGTGTTGCTTCATGTTCTAGTTTGAACATTTTTCATCCTCATTAAACTCACTGAGGCATGTCTGTGGAGGGAGAGAGAGAAAGAGCTTCACGTGGGCTGTAAGGACCCGACATATTTTCCAGTCGCTCATTTTGCTGTCCAGATTTGTAATCTACCCTATTTTGCCCTATAACATGAGACATTTATCATAGTGTATACTTAAATACTTTAACAAATGGATTATTTCATGTTATATGTCCCATAATTCTTAGCGTTAATCGGTAGTATTGCCATCCAGGCTTGTTACTATAGACCTTGGCACAACTGTGAGAACACTGCCAGAGATGTCTCGTTCACACATGCATATACAGAAATCTATATTTATAAATGTTGATGGTTGGACCTCGATGTCTGTGGAAGAGAATATATCCGTCTGAACAAAATGGCTGTCTGCTATTAAAAAAAAGAAAAGAAAAGAATGAACTAGTAACACTAACAGTTGTCTTGAAATTAAAATGAAAGAAAAAGCGAAGCCTTTCTAAGTGTCAAATCAAAGCTGTTAACAAAGATTTTCTAAATTGTTACCATGTGGTTGATGATGTACTGTTGCTATCTTCTCTGCACCTCGTTTGATTTTGATTCCAACTCATCTTACAGTTGTTGTTTTTTCTTTCTTTTGGGATCGTTTGTTTTTGTTTTGCAGTCCTTGATAGTGTGCGTGATTGCAATCTTGAAAACTGCAGCGTGTTTTATATTACAAAACATGCATGTCTATTCTTGGGGCGGGAGAAACACCCATGACCGTGTTTCGAGTGGACTGAAGGATGCCAAGACCTTTGCTTGAGAACTGTGATCCTAATAGCACTCTAGGTTGCTGGGAAGTCAGTGTTATTTTAGATTAGCATCATTCGTGCGTTTGCAGGAGATAATAACCATGTTGTGCTCACTGTTTTGGTCAGATTATCAGCATCACTCGACACGAAGCCTCATTTGTTGTTCGTAGTAAATTATCGCACGCGTAAACACACTTAACATTTTTATGGCATCCTAAGTAGATTGCCTATTAAATTGTTTACTTATTAACTCATCTTGAATTGTCATTATTTACCCAAACGGTCCATCAACACGTCCACATTTTTCATGCATTACTTCCCTCCACTTAGTTTGATGGACTGAGACTGTTTAAAGCATGAAACCACATAAAACATTTTGGCAAGTTTATGTCTGACTTTCCATTCTCCGTCCGAGTGAATTCGGTGCCAAATGAAGCTAGTCTGCTCTAGAAAGTGCCACAAATAATAACCTGCCTGTCGTTCATCAGCAACCAAAGCCAGGTCATGTGACCTTTTACTGTTTATAACATGTTTGTTTTATTTTGAAACCTTTAAACCTTAATTGACACAATAAGAGGTCAAACCGAAACCAGGCCTGCTGTGCTCAGTTAGCTGCTGGAGTCCAGTTAGGTGAAGCACCAGAACAGATGCCTTTATTAAGTGTATAATAGAGTTGTTTGAGTGTCTGAGCTGAATGAAGCAGCATTATTCTCAAGGACCTAATCTTCATTTCGACTCAGAACTGTGGTGTATGTGGTAACATAGTCGTTTTCTAGACTGTTACAAAAGTTCTGTGTGCCTACTTAAGAGAATATGTCAGGCTTGTAGTTGGCACTTATGTTTTTTTCCTCTGGATTGTGTCCTAAGAGAGTGTCAGACCTCAATATCGCCCCATCCACATCATGCTTTCTTGGCTCCAGCAACCCTGCCTTCTGTCACAGTAAGGGTCTATCTTTTCTAATGATTCATGCGCTTTTTCTACGCAGTACACAGAAACATTGTCAAGGAGGATTCTTGCCCTTTCCCCTTTAATTTAATGAAGAAAAATAAATGGAAAAATGTCAACTTTAACCCAAATCTTTTTTTTTTTTTTTTTTTTAGTATTTTCATGTTCACAAAAATACTGCCTTATGTCTGTGTGTAAAAGATAAAATATTTCTGTAAAAAGAAAATTAAAAGTAACAAAAAGGCGTATTGTATTCAGCTTTTGCCTTTGTATGTATATAAACTCTATCATTCAGTCCTTTATTGTGTTTGAGTGGTTTCTGTCAATTATGATGCACTATTATTCTTTCAAATACTACAATATGTACTGTTCTTCTCTGTTACAAACTTAGTGAGCTGCCTACCTAGACTGCATTTTAAGGCATAATAAAGGCAAATGATAAAATTTATGCTACCTTCTAAGATATTTTGTTTTAGTCAAAAAATAATGCAGGATCATATGTAACCTTTGTGGAAATGATGGTCTAAAAGTTGAGAGAAATGTTGATTATGAATTCTCAGGCAAATAAAAAATTGACTATTTTAGCCAATATTGATGTATTTTTATGCTTATTTGAGTATTGTGTCATTAGCTTATCTACATGCTGATGGCAAACCTTTTTGGAATCATTCATGAGTCATATTTCTTGTGGCACATTTAGAGTGTTCCAAATGAGTCATATTATGACGTCCCAGTTGGGACGCCGCATTAGAAGGTAGCTGCTAGACAGTAAACAGCAGGGTAGCTCACTAGGTTTTGGATCAGAGCTAATGTGTTCCATAATTACTCAGTGAGTCAGTTCATAGGACTCATATCTGTGTAAGCTGTAATGTTGACATCCTCAGTGTTCAGCAGGAGCCTTTCCTTACTCCTCTGTGCCTCTCCACTGCAGACAGAAAGAAACCTGTTTGATACCGATGCCTCAACCCACAAAAAAGGAACGCAGATGGTCTGTTGAGATGTCTTGGTTTCCTTCTCCAGCTTTTGTACAGACCCCCCAATGACTGGATTTATTGCCGATTACACATCACCACTTACGCCACCCAGCGGAGTTCCTGTTCGAGTTTACACTCCTCATTTTACGATATACAACTTGGCATGCAGTACATATATCAAGTAGCGATTAGAGCATGCAGAGTGGGAAAGATCCCGTCGTTTTAGGGAAAATCACTGGAGAAGACTACCACTGTGTTTGCTAAACACAGGCAATGAGAAGAATATGGTTTATATTAAACCACTATTTAAGCCACCATTTAAATGTGCAAATTTCAGGGGAATTTCCCCCTGGGAAGACCTTACTTATGTGCTGAGTCTGGTCCAGAAATCACAGGGGCTACATCCAGACTCATACTTTCAGAGTATATGCTGTTCCGTGAAGAATTAACTTCTCAACAGTTAATGAAGTGCGAGGTGTGCAGTATAAACACATTCCCAGACATGCTACATCCATACTGCTATTGCATTTGCATACTGCATAGTAGAGAGGTAAGCATATTCTGGCCAGGGTTGTGCCTTTCAGAAGTGAATTTAGAATTTGTTTAAATTCCAATTCGGTTTCAGAATTTGAATTAAGGAAGCAAAAAGGATGCAAAATTGCAATTTGAACATAATGAAGAAAAAGCTATGTTTGAAAGTTTTGGGGGAAAAACAGCTTATAGATAGATGGATGGATGGATGGATGGA
>NW_015624564.1:1600109-1616891 GCF_001515625.1 Sinocyclocheilus rhinocerous | reverse complement strand
GATCGATTGATTGATTGATTGATTGATTGATTGATTCCGATTTAAGTTTCTATTGGTGTGGCCAATTCAAATTCACACTCATGAATTTAAAGCTATCCCATTCTGAATTTTGGCCAACTCTGACGCAGTGAGAGTCTGTGCACCTCAGGAATGAGGGAAATCTGACCTTCCTCAGCCTGGAATCATGGCGCTGCTACTCCTAGATAAGCAGACCAACCAATGATTGGCAACCATCTCTATCCCATAAAGCCCTATATCCAAACAACTGTGGCCTGTAGAGCTCTCTTTCTGTTTAAAGTGCATGTATATATAGAAATACTTGTGCATATGTTTTACAGAGAGGCACAGAGGATAAGAGGTCTGTGTGTGGGTGTGGAAACGATGTGGTTTCAACCGTAGCGGCCAAAGGCACACTGATTGCAAAAAGCAAGGGGGGAGAGTGAAAAAAGAACAGCAAGCGCCTAAAATAAATGCCTTGTCCATAGGATGGAGAGGCATGGAAAAATGCCTTTTTTCACATCACTTGACTTCATGAAGATCATAAAGAAAACAAGATCCGTCACTTACATGAATGCGGTTCATTGTCTGGGTTTCGTGGTGAGTTGCACTCAAAGATTTGTCCGTCCAACTTGGAAACGGCATTATCATAAGCAAAGTTTGCTTTAGTGCACATAGAGTTACGCTAACTATGTGACTACGCATAGGGGAAGGATATAAGAATGATATGTAACATGGAGAGTGAATGGGTGCCGTCACAATGAGAGTCCAAACAGCTGATAAAAACATCACAATAATTACATAGAATGTGGGTGGATAGAAAGATCGATCCATCGATTGTGATAGATATATATAGATGGATGGACAGATGGATAGACAGACGGATGGATGGAACGATGGATGGATATATATATATATATATACTGTTATATATAGATGGATGGATGCATAGAATGTGGGTGGATAGAAAGAACGATCCATCAATTGTGATTGATAGATAGATAGATAGATGGATAGATGAATGGATGGATGGAACAATGGATGGATAGATGACGATGTGGTTTCAACCGTAGCGGCCAAAGGCACACTGATTGCAAAAAGCAAGGGGGGAGAGTGAAAAAAGAACAGCAAGCGCCTAAAATAAATGCCTTGTCCATAGGATGGAGAGGCATGGAAAAATGCCTTTTTTCACATCACTTGACTTCATGAAGATCATAAAGAAAACAAGATCCGTCACTTACATGAATGCGGTTCATTGTCTGGGTTTCGTGGTGAGTTGCACTCAAAGATTTGTCCGTCCAACTTGGAAACGGCATTATCATAAGCAAAGTTTGCTTTAGTGCACATAGAGTTACGCTAACTATGTGACTACGCATAGGGGAAGGATATAAGAATGATATGTAACATGGAGAGTGAATGGGTGCCGTCACAATGAGAGTCCAAACAGCTGATAAAAACATCACAATAATCCACAAGTAAAAAAGTCTTGAGAAGCAAAAAAGCTGCATGATTGTAAGAAACAAATCCATCATCAAGGCATTTTAAATTTGAATATTTTAACCAAAATATCCATAATTCATAATAATGCTTCCTCCAGTGGAAAAAGTAGATCCCCTGTTGTCCTCTCACATCAAAATCCACAAACATTTTTGTTTACAACTGTGATTACATCATACAGATCCCTATTTGTTTTACACTGTTTTTTTTTTTTTTTTTTGCTTGTAAACGGTGCTTGATCTGTGCATATTTCTCTCCTGATTCCAGACAAGATTACTATTTCGCTGGAGAAAGCAATATTATGGATAGTGGAATTGTATTTTAGCCAGAACAAAGGTTTGAAGTTAAAAGCATCTTGATGAAATTGTTTCTTACAAACATGCAGCTTTTTGCTTCACAAGATGTTAATTGATGGACTGGAGTGGTGTGGATTATTGTGATGTTTTTATCAGCTGTTTGGACTCTCATTCTGACGGCACCCATTCACTGCAGAGGATCCATTGGTGAGCAAGTGATGTAATGCTAAATTTCACCAAATCTGTTCGGATGAATTGACAAACTCATCTACATCTTGGATGGCCCGAGGGTGAGTACATTTTCATTTTCAGGTGAGCCATTCCTTTAAAACGATTGTCTTTTGTATCATAAGTCTAATCACTTAGAAAAGTAACAGCACACTTCTCCTCTTCAAATGCTTGATTGGAGGTGTCGTTCATTTCTGGAGCACAAACTGTGCTGGATGAGTTATGCCTTACAGTTTCATACTTAAGATTGGCAGTTTGTTGAAATCCCTAACCTTTAGTTTGAGCAATAGTTATAGTGATGCTTGCCTTAGCAAGCAGAACTAATGATAGATTGAACGGAACAGGAGAGACTGTTCTTTTCTGCTGACGCTAGTCTTTTTTGGAAAAACACATCAACAAATTACAGACAGACAGACCTGCGCTGGGATTTTACCTGTACTGTAAATCAGTGTCTAGAAGTGATCTTGCTGAAAATTAACAGGCTTGTTGAGAGTTAAACAACTAATTACAAGGCCATTATTAAGTGTGCACTCACACACGTACAGTGCAGTAGAAAGAACCAGACATGTAAGAGCCATTACAAGCTCTGACAGGTTTATCTACCTGGAGCTTCAAAGCTTCAAAACAGCCGTGGATGAAACAGACGCTCAAAAGAATGTCTGTCTGTCCCAATCGAACTGTTGAGAAACAGAACAATGTCAAGACGCACTCTGGGAAACTGCTGAAATGACTTTATTTCAGCGAATAAGACAAGCTTGCATTCATGTTATATATAGGTAATGAATGGAGCAATTCTGAGAAGGGTTTTGGAACTGAGTCCGAGCCTAAGGATTGAAGCTGGGTTTGATTATGTACAGGAGTGAGTGGGTCCTGGGATGTTTGTCAGATAAAAGCTGCATTTCGAACACATCATTGTTTTAGATGGTCGCTATCGTGGCCACTTTGACATGCTTACATTCTGCTTACATTTGATCTGCCGTGGCAGACGTGAGGGAGAGGGTTCAAAGGCCTCGCATTCCCATGACAGCCGCAGTGTCAGTCAGCTCGCTGTTTCCACAGAGAGACGGGTTCCTTAACCCGTACGAAATGAAACTTTAGAAGGTCCCTTATAATACCTTCATCCCTCAATGTCGTTACAACAATTGGGAAGGGAAAAGGGCTCAGCAGATTGAGATGTTATGGATACTTTTGTCAGAATCTTTCACACTTATTGCCAGCAGAAAGCTCCAGATGTCAGAGGTGGGCACGCAGCGGTAGATAAGGCCCATATGTGCGCCGTGACTCAGGAGTCGAGCGCCGCAGAATGTGTGTTCTGGAGAAATGCAGCTGGGCCTGACCCGCCGGCCCTTCCACGCTCGTTAAAGCACTATATTCACATGTGGAAACCCGATATGGCTCTACTGCGTGTTTGTCTTCCATTGTCATCTACCGTTCATTCAGTCGCTCCATATGTGTGCGGGACTGTGGCTGCACCCCGCCGGAGCCCAGAGCCAAAAGTATGATTGTCGTATTTATGCGTTTGTAGAGCTGCAGCAATCTCTGTGCAGCATTAAATTGTTCTGAATCAAGTTACAGCGCTCTGTTATTCGAAACTGTTAAATTATACTCTTTTTTTTATTTTTTTTTATTGCTTTTTTTTTTTTATAAACGTTGCATATGAAGTAATGCTTATATATTATTTCATTTTATGCAGTATGGGTTGACGTATATGTGACATGCTGTAATTCATCTTAAACTATTTTAAACAAATTCTACAGTTCTTATATAATTATATATTTAACCTAAACAGCTTTTTTAAATCCTTTTATTTTATTTATTGATTTTATTCTTTATTTATTTGTACTTTTTTTTTGAAAATCAGAAATCAACTAAATGATTTTAGGTAAAAATACTATTATACATCAAATTTTTAATTTATATATTTATTTGCAGCCTAAATGATCAAAAATACAGTAAAGACAATAATATTGTGAGAAAAAAAAATACTATATAAAATAACTCTTTTCTATTTGAATATGTTTTAAACTAGCTTATTCTGTGATGGCAAAGCTGAATTTTCAGCAGACATTATCCGAGTCTTCAGTGTCACATGATCCTTCAGTTATCATTCTAATATGTTTATAATAAGAAGAGTCATCATTAATAACTGAATACCAGTCATAATAATTGACCCCAAAATCAGCATAATATAATGATTTTTGAAGGATCATGTGACACTGAAGACTGGAGTAATAGTGCTGAAAATTCAGATTTGCCACACAGGAATAAGTTTTAAAATATATTACAATAGAAAACAATTATTTATAAAATGCAGTAATTTTTCACAATATTGTTGTTTTTACTGCTTTTCTTATAAAATAATTGCAACCTTGGCGTGCATTAGAGACTTCTTTCAACAACATAAAGAAAAAAGAAAAAAAAATCACAGGTGTGTGACAAGTTTTCTACACATGTATAAGTGTGTAATATAAAGTAAAACTTTGCATATGAATATTTCAAATAACTCTTGAAAAGTTTTGATTAGGTTTCCAAAGTATACCCAGGCCTGCCACAATAAAGATCATCTCATTTTTAAAAACTAATTACTACAACTTTATTGGCTGACTAATAGGAGCAGTGGTTGGGACACTAGTCCAAGTGTTCGTCAAATGGGAACGCGCTGTTGGAGGACTGCGGTTTCTCTCCCTCCCCTGTTCTGAAGCTGGAAAGATGGGGAGGGCAGGCCCACGAGTAGGCAATGCACAAACTAGTCAAAACTCAGTCTTTCACCCCACTGCCTGCGGACTGAAGCAGTCGCTAGAGTTTCTTCGTCGTCTGCTTTTAGTGCTTTCTGTAAGCACCAGGGTTTTAGGTTAAAAGCCCGAGCAGCCTCTGGAAAGAAAAGAGGGGGAAAGTTTGAAAAGGTTTCCGTGTCTCCTGCGCAAAAAGAGGATTTAATGCCGAACTGAAGTTTTGAGCGCAAAAAGTTGTGAATGCATGAGCTCTGTTGGGGTGGACTGATTGACTCCAGACTGCTTTTGCCTACTAATTTGTCTAATAAGAAGGAAAAGCCTTTGTCGCTCCTGTTGCGCACCGCACGCGCAGCGCGTTTGTTTGCGTTCTTGTCAAATTATCGAATGTTTAATTGACACCTGTTGCGTGACGTCGTAATGCTCTGTATCCCGGTAAGTGTATCAAAACTTTTAAAACTTTAACTCGAGTGATTTTCGCGGAACTTTTTGGGGGTTCCCCCCACCCCCTCAGTGGACAGCGCCGGACTGTTTTGGAGTATGTTCTTGAAGTGAATGAAACACAGAAAAACACTGGAAACGCAAATGCCAAGTTGAATTGTTCGGAGGTGGAATTGTTTCATATTTTCAGAAGTAACTCCTACTTTGTATGCGCTTCGAAAGAACATCACGTAGAGCAGAAGACCAGGTTCAGGACTTCAGCTCTGGAACACACTGAACCTACACTGAACGGATAGATCTGCAAGCAAGTAAGTTGTAGTTACTATCAAACCTAAAAGTTGTATTGTTTGGAAAGGATGTTTGTTGATGTTGCCTCAAGCCTTTGGTTGTTTTAAGAGAAGTTTGTACCTTCAGAAAAGTTTGTATCGGTCAGAGAAACAGGCTTCATATACCCTATTCACCTCAAGGTTGCTGCAAAAATATGTTTTTGCCCTAGGCATAGGGAGAGCGGGGTGAATTGTAACACCATCAGTTTTGAGCAATTAGAAATGAGCTACAGGAGTAAAATCTCTGTCATACATGTCCACCACCTTCCTGAGGTGACAGCACAAGTTGTAGGAATCTTTGTTTAAATATAACGGGTTTACAAGACACAAAACTATTTAGGGGGATACTGTACTATAATTTCACGTCCGGTTTATTATTTGATTTGCGTTCATGTTGACGGATATTAAATGACATACTTAGTATCGTCTGAATCAACAGGTTCTCTTGTTTAACATCCACACAAGCTTTCCTCTTCATGTTTTAGTTTTTAAAAAAAAGAAATATTGACCAGAAAAGGGAGGGTTGTAACACTTTCCAATGTACTGGACCCATAAAGATTGCAAAAAAAAAAAAAAAAATGGGACAGATATTGGCCTGCGTTTGACACAGCGGTAAGACTGACTAATATTCACACAGTTATGTTTTATGAATTTCTACATTTGTTATCAGCAGTTTTACTCGCAAGTTTTCTATTTGTTTACCTTTTGGATAAAAATTGCATGGTACCACAATAGGCTCGTTCACTTAATGTGCATGTTTTCTATTAGTGTTACAAACCTCTTTTGTACTTACAACCCCCCTTGTATGGTAGGATAAATTCTTGATTTATAACGTAGCCTACTTAAATATGTAACAGACAAATATGGAAATACTATATAAAAGTTAGCCTAGATACAATGTTTTAACAATATTCCCCGAGTCTTATTTAGGCCTACACACTTGGATTCTTTAGTAGCTAATTGTTGACAAAAAGAAAACTCCTATCCTGTTAATTTTTTTTAATGGTCCAACGTTGGCTTGACTTAAATGATTTGCTCTTTTGAACAGTTCAATTTAGACTGGAATACTACAATCATCTGAATCACTTACCGGTCTTTGCTTTTAATGGATGTGGGTAACATCTTTCAAACTGAGGGCAGATGTTTGAAAAGATTTTATCTGAATCGTGCCGGGATTTTCTTGCGAAAACACTTAATGTAATGTGTTGAAGCTGAAAAAATGATTGACACTTGCTGACTTTTGGTGCAGCTGTTAAATAAGCCAGTATAAACGCTGGCTGCGGGTTTCATTCCCCTATGTCGGCCATATAATTCATGTGTTTGTGTTTTACCTTTTCTGCCTGCCAGAGACTGCATTTGTGCAGATTTAATTGATATGCGGGCCTTGTGTTAAACGTATTGGCCAGATGTGCTTGTGTGTAAGTCCTTATCGATACTTAACAGTGAAGTAAACCACATTCTCACACAAGTAACGTACTTTTTCCCTCTAACAGGACTATTGGAGTTTATAACTGAGGTTAAGAGGGTCCACGGAGTCCTGTGCTTTAATTTGGCGTGCCATTTCCTTTTGAAATCGTAATACTCCCTCTTTTTGAACAGGACGGTCTGGGTAAGAGCAAACAGGCATCCATGTTGCACTTGATTATTCCCATTTGTTCTGCGGCAACGTGGTGATTTGAATCAGCATGAATCTGAAAATGTGTTATCCATGGTGCGGTAAATATCTAGAGGATGTATATGGAAGTGTGTTTGTTGAGGTTTTCCTTTTGTTAATTAGTTTTAAAAGAGTATGTGGCCGTTTTCTTTGATCACGCAGCCTAAAGCCTCGTTTTTTGAAGGGAAAGGGGGTCGGATATCTGATCAAGAGCTTGCTGTTTAGCTTTCAGATGTTTTTAGCCTCGTTCCTACCTCAGCCCAGGGTTTTCCCCTTTTCTCCTTTATATGTGTCTATCTGTTTTTCTGTGGTATTTGGAATGTGACTGGGCTGGGTTGATTAAGACATTGATTCATTTAATGAAATGTTTGAGGTCTGAGGTGGAATGAGAAGCTGCAGACACCAGTCGTGTTTCTGTGGCCAAAGCTCTGGGAAACCTCTCAAAAGCTGATTCAGAGAGATAAAACCGTCAACAGCCCACCTGCACAAGCCAACCTGCCTCTCTTGCCTGAGCACGCGCTACACACACACATATATATACATCCCCTATCATCCACAGCACACACTGTTTGGCTCTCTGTCTGTTTTTCTCTTTCTGTCTCACTTACCTTTTTTTCTCTCGCTCTCAGGACAATGCATACACACAATCACACTCCAAATGCATCATTTCCTTGAAACACAACAGCATCAGATTTGTAGGAAGCAAAAGTGATCTTTGAGGTTGTTCTTTGATGTTCCTGATCATCATGATCCAGATGCCTCTCAAAAGTGTGATAATACTCCCCACTAGGCCCTGCGGTCCATTGATGGGTTGGGTCTCTTTCTTTTAAGTGCAAATAGTACCAACCCCTGCTCACAAGCACTTGTCTTGTAAGCTTTTCTGTGAGTGATTTTGGGACTGATAAAAGTGCCCACAGCCTGACCTGAGCCCGATGTGTCTGGCATTGATGTGTGCATATGACCCTTTCATCCATATGCTACGAAAAAGATGGTGCAGTGATGTGTGGTCTTTACAAATTTTTGAGGATAATCTGTGTAATTCTGTGGAATTTATTTAAACATGGTAAAAATGTTAAATATAAAATACAGATAAGCATTGTTATTCATAGCTTAAAATTATAAATTAGCCAAAACATTTAAAAAAACAACTACGTAAGAGGCGGAGGATATGTGAAATTCCAATTCTGCAAAGTTCATGCAGATTCCTGACTATAGGTCAGACGTCACGTGAATAGGAGCTTATGGGATCATCTTTTTCTCCCTCTCCCAGTCTTATAATGCAGCGTAAACTAAAATCTTGACTTGCTGAGCAACTCTTTAACAGTTCTGCATTGCACTGCACTTATTTTTGTGGAGCTGGAGCTGTTTTCTAGCTTGTAATCATGTCAGAGACAGTGTTATTTGTTCAGATGCTCACCAAAAGCTCCAACACCAGGTGTGCACTCTTTAAAACATGCCACTATTTCAACACCGCCTTGAGAATAGGAGCCTATGTTCATTGATTACAGAGATCCAGACTGTGAAATGCTCTTGTTTGGCCTCCTGCCTTTCACCCGTTGAAGGCCACAGCATATCGACATCATGTCTGAGGGAGAACAGGCCTGTCTGTCCGCATGTTTACCTTCATCACCTGTGCCACGTATTTTGACGTGCGTCAGCATCTATCGCTCACACACACATGCGTATTGACGTCCTGTCTGGACACAGAGACAGTGATCAGCAAAAGTGCTACGTGCATCTCAAACACATCATGAGTAATGCTGAAATTACAGTGCCGGGTTTGTTGATGCAGATTTAGCATGACGTCTATGTAGTGCTAAAGAACAGCTGTTATAAGCAGTGTCACCATTTGTCCTTAAGCTTGTTTATAGCTAGCTACCTGCATAATAACACACTTTTTAATGGCATAGACATGTGAAGGTAACTCTATCGCCCCCTTGAGTTTACTGTAATGTTAAGTATGTACAACAAAACTGTGCGCTTGCATTCATGCATGATTACTAGTACAGTACGTTTATGGCCTTATAGTTTCTTCTTACTTTTTATGCGCCGTAAAGCTCACACTGACCGCATCTGTAAAACAGTGGCTGTGGATGTTACCGGCAGAATAAAACATACATGATGTTTCTCCCCACCGGGATGTATTGTCAGTGCACCATGGCGTCGACCCAGTGTAAACACAGCTGTATGTGACACTTCTGGCCAGCTGTTAATGTGTGTTCACCTCTGGGTGTTATGAGAAGATTCCCCGTCGGCTATTTAGCAGAATTCAGGGATATTCACGCACATTAATCAGCTAAGCAAATGACTCGGTGCTTATGTTTAAGATTTAGAGTTATTCAGAAGAGAGGATAGATTTTATAGATATAGACCGCTGTTGTGTGTGTGTGTGTTTGTGTGTATGTTTAACCACTTTAATGCCTGTGGAGTCCTGCTCTAGATTTGTGTTGTAATAGATAAAAGCCATGCGTGTGTGAATCTCTCCCCCTCGCTGTTAGATAATGATGTGCAAAATTGGTTGTCTTGATGGTGAGTCTTCGAGTGTGGCCTGCGCAGCAGGGTTTCTGGAAGTTGTGGAAGGGTGCAGAAGTGGATGATGTGCCTCTTTCTCCTGGTTTTATGCCCTAATTGAGCTCTGCTATGGCTCTGAGCCTGGCTCAGCAATGTTTACAAAGTCTCTCCTGTAAGCTGGATGTTAGCATACTACGTGTTTGTTTGTGTGTTTGTGTATTCACATGTACATACAAGGGATGTGCAGCAGAGTGCTTGGAAAGCGACAGCAATGATGGATTATGAAAACATTTTTATTTGCGTAGTATTTTTGTCTTGTTTTCCAGTACAAATATCTAAACATTCTTAAATCAAGAAATATTTACTTGATTTAAGAAACATTTATTTAAGTCTTGTTTTCTGAGAAATTCATCTAAATTAAGTGAGGTTGATGTTTTAACCTGTTAGCTTTCCACTGCACCACCCGGGGTACACACTGCACACTTTCCACTGCACCACCCTACATTTGTTCTATGTAGGAACAAACCTCAGAATGTCACCTTTCAAAAGAAACCAAAACTATGCATATACTCCAAATAGTTCAACGATAATTGGTCATCGGTTTTATTTATTTATTTTTTTTGGATGGTAACTTGTTAAAAACAACTAGATAGAACACAACATAATGGAACAGGGTCTTTGTATATATTTATTATGTACATTTTATGAATAATTTTTATTATATATGCATTATGTTTATTATAAATGTATTATATTCTTGTTTTTAATAATATTTTTAATTGTTATTGACACTGCACACTTTCCACTGCACCACCCTACATTTGTTCTATGTAGGAACAAACCTCAGAATGTCACCTTTCAAAAGAAACCAAAACTATGCATATACTCCAAATAGTTCAACGATAATTGGTCATCGGTTTTATTTATTTATTTTTTTTGGATGGTAACTTGTTAAAAACAACTAGATAGAACACAACATAATGGAACAGGGTCTTTGTATATATTTATTATATACATTTTATGAATAATTGTTATTATATATGCATTATGTTTATTATAAATGTATTATATTCTTGTTTTTAATAATATTTTTAATTGTTATTGATGTTTTTTTTATTATGATATTTATTTTAAATATTTAACCGATTTATAGGCATGCCATCTTTTAACATTTTTCTGCTAATTTTAAAATTTAGGTTGACAATTACTGTTAGGATGTTGTGTCTTTTCATTCTCATATGTAATTGTAAGTTTTGTTTTTGTATAAAAATGTTAAAAAGTGTCATTTCAAAGGATTTTGATGCTTCGTTCATGCTTCAAGTCACTGAACAATTGTGCGATGCAATGCAATGGCTAAAGATGTCCATCTGCAAGCTGAACTCTTTTGCTCTTCCTCTGGTACTGTACTAGTTAAGCTAGTTAAGAAGTCTGGTGATGATACCAGCACACCAACATACCATGCTAGAGAGCAACATCAAAAACATGCTGGTGTTCTAAGCAGGGTATGATCAATCTGTCTACTTGTCTATACTAGTCTTGCATTTGGCTCACAAATAGAAAGATTTTCTTTCAATCAGTATTGCCAGAGATCTGTAATGCAAAGTTTCAACACGCTTTATCTCATTAATGTTGTTGCATGAATGCATTGAGTAAGTCACACTTTTTATACTTAACTCATCATTTTCTGACGATTTAGGGCAAAACTAGAACATTTTAGTTAGAAAAAGTTGGTTTACACAGCCACACATAACTGATCACCAGTGTTTACTGTAGCTCTAAACCAAAAAGTTGTTCTCCTTGCACTATGACTTCAGGCTACATTTCATCATATGCGATTGTTTCTGTGAATACTGTTGGAGAGATTCAGGTGTATATGCATTCATGAATGTTGCTGTAGAGCAAATGAGTATTATTATGCATTATGCATATAGTGTGTTGCAATCGGAGGCTTCTGACAGGGCCAGCTCTAAAGAGCTGCCGGGGGATTTGGGTGAGAGCGGACGGATCTGCTCTGCACATTTGAACACATTGAGTGAGGAATAGGGTTTAAGGAGTGAGCTAAGGCGATTGCGAGGGCACTAGCAGAGCGCCGGTAATAGACTGGTATAATAGCTGTGTAAATCCTGCTTGAGCCTAGACACACACACACACTCACATATGGCCACGCTTTCTCTAAAACACTCTAATTTTCTCCTTTCACATGTTTTCTTGTTCTTGCACCAATTGAAACACAATTTCCCCACAGTTTAGCTTCACACACATACACTTGCTAGACGAGAGACTGACCTCGCTGCCCCGGCCCTCACAGCAGCCTTAATTGGTGTCATTAAGAGCTCTGAAAGCCGGGAGATAATTGGCCGGGCCCACTTGAGCAAACAGGACTTCAATGGAGTCATTTAACAGCGTGATAGGGTGAGGGTCTGGGGAGTCCTGGGAAGAGGGCTGACAGTGAGAGAGGGGGAAATGGGGTGTTTGGGTTAAAAAAGGGTTTCTCTTAAACAAGATTTTTGGGGGCAAATGGTGGGAGTTCACCTAATCTAGCGCTGTGACCTAGTAACACTGAAACACAATGTGCTGTTATTGTTCTAAATTTGCCTGCTTTGAGATGTCCCTCTAAAAAAGAGTTACTTTTATAGATTCGGAGGCATTACAAATAATGTTTTCTGCCACTTAGAATGCTCAAGCTCTTTTTTTTTTTTTTGGGGATCGGGAAAGGTCTGCGAGCCGGGACTTGAACTCGGGACACCCAAAGCACAATGGCGCTACTTGTCAGCACATTGCTCATGAGGCTATCGGCACCAACAATGCTCGAGGTCTTTAAAGCAGGATGGATTCTGATTGGCTGTCAATGTTTTTATTGTTCATCAGCTGGAAAGAATCATTTTGAAAGTGATTGTTCCTCTATGACGTTATCGTTTCAATTGTTGTGTGGACTCTCAATTCTTTAAAATTTAGAATGATTTTTAAAACTATATTTTTATCTTTATAGTTATTGTCCTTGGTGTGAACAGGCCTTTACTGAGGTGGTTCATGCTTTGTGCTAAAATAAAGGTTCCAAACGGGGCTTTTCCCAGCAAATGCCATAGAGAAACCAGTCTGGGCTCTCCAAAGAACTTTTCAGTGAATAGTTCTTAAAACAACAATTTTTTCTAAGTGTGAAGAATATAACAATCTTTTTCCTCCATAAAGAACCTTTTGTACAATAGAAGGGTTCTATGTATGTTAAAGGTTCTTCATGGAACTGTAGATGCCAATAAAGAACCATTATTTTTAACAGTGTACAGTAGTGGATGTTGCCTCAAAACATGCAGCTTCTTTGTTTTTTTACTTTTCTAGGTGATCAAATTTACTATTTTTTTGTGTGGTTATGGCTAGATTTAAAACAATACTTTCAACTGTGAATGCATTCATTGGCAGTTTTATTGCAAAAAAAAAAAATCTGTTTAGTATTTTTACATTTTTCTGTAATTTTATAATGAAATTTAAATGTGATGTAAATGCGAGCTCTGTTCCTCTGTTCCTGTTGTTGATATTCCAAGTGTAAATAAAGGGTGAATGAAATGGTGTCTCAGACTAAACGTGCAATAGAACTTTTGGTTTTGTTTGCTAAAATTCAGAACCACAGCCTGAATGGCCTTTATAAAGTGAATAAAGACCTGCATGTGCCCGTGTCCTTGGTTGTGTGGAGTCATGGTGGGCTCTGTGGGGGCATCAGGATGTTTGGAGGGATGTGGAGCAGCAGCAGGTCTTTTGTTGGATTCATTAAAGACTGAGGTTTCCCACTCCACTGCCACAACATTGTGGCTTTTATTAGAGTCCCCTCACATGCTCACAGCCAGATTCACACACTCGCACCCAAATGCGCATTCCGTCAACTTCCCTTAACATGCTGATGTGTTTTTTTCTTCTTCTTCTTCTTCATGCTTTCCCCCTCAAAGCATCTTTCTTTTTGTTCCTTTTTTAAAATTATACTTTTCTTTCAGCTTTTATGTGTCTTGCCATTTTCTGCTTTCTAACAATATCCCTAATAACTCTCTTTCTAAAGCCTAAAGCCTAAAGCCTTTGCCTTAGGCACATTTCACGACTGATTTCACCTTATTGTGAGCTAGTTTACAGAAACACGCCGACTTCAACACGTTCAAATGGACAAATAGAATCTGGGGTACCATTAATCCGCTGTGCAGCATTTGGGAGCAATTTGGCATTTTGCATCATCACTTTCTCTCGGCTCTTACCACCTCTCCTCCGCCACCTTTGTCGGATGATGAAAAGATGGATTCTAGCCCGCCATTAATGAGGATTAGCGGGGCAGGGAATGTTTGTCAGAGAGCCAAGCAGATCAAAGATGCTGCTCAGCAGACCATGAACTCCTCCAAACCCGTGATACCAAGAGTATGTGGTCGTTTACATGAGCAAAACAAACAACCAAGCAGCAACACCCCTGGACAAAGCGCCGGGTGTCGTGGCTCATCTCTAATGCTAGCGAGGCACATCTTTACTGTCTGACCCCAAATGACACAGCAGGGGCCCGCGTTGTGTGTCCCGGGCCGGATGGCTGTGTTGATCTATTGTAAATCACGCCTCTTTCAGCCGGCCAACTTAAACACGGCCCTGGTGAATGGGAGGTGTTGGCTGTGTGGTATCTGCCAGTCAGTGGAAGCTAATCCCGTATTTTCTAATAATATTACCAAGGGGCAACATGTATATCGAAAATAGCAGAGGACCTAGGACAGATCCTTGTGGCACTCCATATTTTACTGGTGATAATTGAGATGACTCCCCAGTCAGTAAGTCAGGAGGAATAATTACTAATGGCTGACAGATATGGTTTTTGGATGATGACAGATGCATAGTGCATGTATGATATTAAATGTATTTTGTTTAAATTGTATAAAATATTTACATTTTAAGATTATTAAAATATTATTATTGAATATTTATAGACATGCATATATATTATTTATTAATATAATATGAAATTATCAATAATTATTATATTATTATTACTGAATATGTATATTTATTAGGGCTGTCAACGTTAACGCCTTAACGCATGCGATTAATTTTACAATCCTTAACGCATTAAAATAATTTAACGCAATTAAAGCAAAATTACTGAAGTACAATTTCTATTGTAACACTGGCTGTGTTGATCTATTGTAAATCACGCCTCTTTCAGCCGGCCAACTTAAACACGGCCCTGGTGAATGGGAGTTGTTGGACTGCTGTGTGGTCCTCCGTTTATTTGCCTCCACATCCACGGAGGCTCTTTTGAAGAGCCATTTAGTGTGCAGAGTCCTTGAGACGACATTTAAAGCAGACGTGGCTGAAGGGCCGTGGCACAGGAGGCGCAGGAGGCGCAACAGGTGCAACAGGTGCTGCGTTGTGCATCTGTGTTTGTATCCGAGCATGTTGGTCTGAATGGTAACTGAGTTAAGGCTCCCTCTGTGGTATTCTGCATTCCAGGAGTGCTGTGATTATCACCATCATTGTTATTATAATGCAAACAGACAGATGTTTAGATAGATGTAAATTGACTTGCAGTCAAGTCAAGTCAAGTCAAGTCACCTTTATTTATATAGCGCTTTTAACAATACAGATTGTGTCAAAGCAACTGAACAGCATTAATTAGGAAAATAGTGTGTCAATAATGACAGATGCATAGTGCATGTATGATATTAAATGTATTTTGTTTAAATTGTATAAAATATTTACATTTTAAGATTATTAAAATATTATTATTGAATATTTATAGACATGCATATATATTATTTATTAATATAATATGAAATTATCGATAATTATTATATTATTATTACTGAATATGTATATTTATTAGGGCTGTCAACGTTAACGCCTTAACGCATGCGATTAATTTTACAATCCTTAACGCATTAAAATAATTTAACGCAATTAAAGCAAAATTACTGAAGTACAATTTCTATTGTAACACTTTAACCCAATTTTGCTTCTTTGCTTGCGATCAGATCATTTTGGATCAAGTTTTCAGTCCAATGATCCAGTAAGCGAATGCATCCAAACAATCCGTCCAAAACAGCGCTACTATAAAGGAAACCAGGCTGATTACATCAGAGATTGCAGAGAGAACAGAGACTCGCATTGCGTTTTCAGTGAATTATTCCAGTGTGTTTCACTTTTAAACACGAGCTCTGTCATATTCTATGATTGTCTCTGAAGAGCGCGAGTCCTCACACGAAGCGCTGTGTGAAGTACAGACTGTCTCACCCTTCAATCTTTTGGTTTACTTTGCTGGATATAGCAAATGATGACAAAATAAACATTTGAAACAAGATAAATGGTCTATGCTTAATTCCATGAAGTGTGCGATTAATCGCGATTAATCACAGAAAAAGGGTGTGATTAATTAGATTAAGAATTTTTAAATCTATTGACAGCCCTAATATTTATAGATGTATATAGAGAAAGAACATTAACATTTTTATTCTCATATTTTAAAAACTGAAATGAACATTTTATTTTAATTATTTATAATAATATAGAAATTGCATATATACACTATATCGTTCAAAAGTTTGGGGTCGATTTTTAAAAGTTTTTAAAAGAAGTCTCTTATGCTCACCAAGGCTGCATTTATTTGATCAAAAATACAGTGAAAACAGAAATTTTGTGAAATATTATTATGATGTATGAGTGCTCTTGATCGCACATTGTATTTATTGACAGGCACAGACATTTCCATACATTCACATTGTTTCCACACACATTCACGATAATGTTTTTATTTGTCATGTGTATGTTGCTGTGTTTAGTTATTCTGAATGGATCCGTGTACTGTAACGTTAGTAGATATATGCAGTCAGCAGGCGGTTGTTTTTTTGTTTTTTTTTGGCATCTCCATGTGGTCCTGTCCGGTATCACAACTTGACTTGTCTAAAATGTAAATAAGCTCTTTGCTGTTGCACTGTACACATACTATACAATTCAGATTTTTCTTTTTTAGCATTGTTTTTTCTTTCATATGTGCTTATATGGGCTCCTTATATCATTTGGTTCTTTGGTGTCCTTTTGGAGTTTCTAAGTGTCCTTTTTTGGAAAGACATCTAAATTTATCTTGAAAAAAG
>NW_015624564.1:1588086-1599656 GCF_001515625.1 Sinocyclocheilus rhinocerous | reverse complement strand
AAAGAAGTCTCTTATGCTCACCAAGGCTGCATTTATTTGATCAAAAATACAGTGAAAACAGAAATTTTGTGAAATATTATTATGATTTCAATTAACTGTTTACTATTTGAATATATTTTAAAATGTAATTTATTCCTGTGTGGCAAAGCTGAATTTTCAGTGTCACATGCTGATTCGGTTTTCAAGAAACATTTCTTATTATTATTAATGTTGAAAACAATTGTGCTGCTAAATATTTTTGTGGTAACTATGATATTTTTTTTTCTTTAGTAAATAGTTTAAGAGAACAGTATTTATTTGAAATATAAATCTTTTGTACTATTTTATAACTGTCACTTTTGATTAATTTAATGCATCCTTGCTGAATAAAAGTATTAATTTCTTTCAAATTTATTTTCAAAATCTTACTGACCCCAAAATTTTAAACAGTAATGTGCATGTATATACATATAAAACATTAATGCAAAATTATTATTTGATAAGAGAAAATGTTCATTATTCATTGTCAAGGCTGTCAGTAGGGCATAGTTATCGACCAAAACCAATAATCTCAAAATGACTGAAGATAACTGATGATTTAGAGTGGACAGTTCCACAAAAGTCAAGAGTTTCATTAGCGATGGATTCAGACAGTGATGGGACAGTGAGAGAACTGCACAGATTGTAAGATGGCACAGACAGACATTTTTGAAAGACAGTTGGTGTAGGCAGACAGCCGGGCACACGGATAGACGGGCAGAGCCGTGATGTGAGGGGTGAAGCCTGTGGGAGCGCAGAGTGTGCAAGTGCCCTGCAGGCTTTTCTGCCAGCGTGACGGCTTTCGGCTGCAGCTCTATGCCCTGAGGTCCTCTTGTTCAGCGGTGAGATGGAGCAGCGTGTGTGTGTGTGTGTGTGAGAGAGAGAGAGACAGCAGTGTGCAACGCATGCCAGTCATAGCCTGGTGTTTGTCAGAGCCAGATTTGTGGGTGGGTGTGTGTGTGTGTGTGTGTGAGAGAGAGAGAGAGAGAGAAAAGAAAAAGTTGGCCATTTTTGTATGTGTCAGTGCATTTTTTATATGACATGGCAGTTTGTGTCTCTTGTGTGTGTGTTTGTGTGCAACTTTTCCCTGTTCAAGAGAGAAAAGACGAGTGAATGATGGCGTTAGAGGGAGGGATGGAGAGGAAGATGGACACAAGTCATATCTGGTGGGAAATATCGCCCCTCTATGGCAGTTTAGTGTCACTGCGTCCCTGTCTGTGGGAAAATGGACAGAGAATTGATTTCTGAAAGCTGGGATGCATGAGAAACAGCACAGAGTGAATGTGTAACACAACTCGCTCTTTTTCTCCCTCTCTGTGCTCGAGCCAAGATGTCAGACAAAAGATGAAATTATTAAGAAGATGAAAAACAGTATTGATCTGAGGGTTTTTCCTCTTTGTCACCTTGTCCCATCTTTGCTCAGATCACGCTCTGTATCATTGTTTACATGAAGGATGGAGAGACGATGGAAATGAATAGAGGAAGTGTAAGCTCTTTTATTGATCCCGAGTGTGAAGGGCTTTAACACCAGAGAGGCATCTGCCCCCGAATGGCTCTTGACTTGAGAGAAAAATCCTTCAGATTCAGCATTTCTTCACATTATGTGTATTTACTTCTATCTCAAAAAAATCTAATGTAGAAATGTGTTAGTTGGTGCCTGTAAAAAAAATATATGCTTAGTTTTGATGGCATCCAGAATATCTACTTGTATTGTTTGCTGTCTTTTAGATGCTTAATGTAGAGATTATACTGTGATTTAAATGGGCTGATATCTGAAAAAAAGCATCTTAAACCAGCATAAAGTGATTATCTGGTCTCCCTGCCTGGCCACGCTGGTTTAACAAGTCTGTCTTGCTTGTTTTTGAAGTGTTTTGAGCACTTATCTTCTCATCAGACTGGGAAACCATGCTGGTTAAACATCTAAAATCCAACTTGACCTGGCTGGTTGACAGGCTACACCAGTATAAACCGTACCACCAAACCTATGGCAGGTTTAAGCTGTTTTTCAGCAAAGCTAGCTGTATTCTTTGCTTGACATCTGGCTGCTTTCATTTTCTCCCTCACAAAAATGCCAAATCACTCTCATCTCTTCCACTCTCTCTGTCACCTCATTTAGCATCATGAGGATAGAGATGCTGCTGCCAGTCATCGGACCGGAGGAGCGTTTCATGCACACCATTCATCAGGGTGATAACTCGCTGTCAAGGGAATTGATTTTAGGATCTCTCAGGACGGAGGGCCTTGAATTGTTTCTGATTGTCTTTACTGTCAGGACAGATACCTTGAGCAAGATTAATTCTGTTGTCATTGTCTTTTCTGATTTCAGAGTTTATAAAATGATCTCATGCTGGCAGATGTTCTGATATGAGGACAATGGCTTGTGATTAAATGTCGTTCCTGCAACTGCAGACAGAGGGCGCTATCTCCTTTAGAGAAAACATGGGGGAGGATTTGGGGAAGACGGATACAGAGGCAAAGATCTGCCCTCAGAGGAAACTGAGAGAAAGCAGGAACAGAAGTAATGCAATGAGAGAGTTATCTTGAAATCTTATCTGATTTTATGCAGAAAGCATAAAACAAGAGAACTTGTGGTAGAGACACTATTATAAAGAATAGACAGAAACTGATAGAGACATTAAGGTCAGGTGATATTAAGTGCAGCTCATGTTTTTTTGTTATATTGCTTAAAAATATAACAAATTACACACTAAATGCATGCATGGTTTCCTCACAATGCAGATAATCTCAAAATGACCAAATACTGGTCAGTATATCTGTCTATCCCGCTCCTGACCCCCACCAGTCTTTCTTTCTTCTTCACTTTCCTTGCTGTAATTTATAGCGTGTTAGAGAGGTAGATCATGCACTAAGAGCTCAGCCAGCATGTGTGCATGGGGATTTTTGCAGTTTAGTTAATAGTACATATCAGGGGCGTAGATTACGCGGGGGACGTGTCCCCCCCCACTTTTAATATCACGTAAATTCGTCCCCCGCACTTTTTCGGGCAAGTGTGTTCGCATAGAGGTTTTCAAGAGCCGGTGTGAATAAATATAGATTTAAATTCAAAGAGACAGGATAGTCTGTGCATGATCTGATGTTTTATTCGGACCCAGAATAAGGCGAGATGAACATCGCGGAGCGCTAAACATCCCGTGCAGTGTGTGTTTCATTCATACTCGAAGCCGGAGGGCGCTCTCGCGCAGAAAGTCGTACGAGGAAATGGACAAAAGCGTCCAGCTATGGCTGTATGAAAACAGTTGTTTTCACAGAAAAACAGAAACATTTGGAAACATGAAGACATTAAACATACGATTGCGACAATATGGTTTATTTGTGTTTGTCAAGTCATCTCGAGGTAATAAATAAAGTATATGAACAATGCAGTGCTAACTGACATAGCATTTATTACAGTATTGAAACTATTCTGCCTTATGTGATAAAAAAAGTGTTATGTGTTAAAATGTAGAAAATTAAATATTTTGAAATATTTATAGTTAAAAAGATTGATACATCATTTGTAATAGTAAATAAAAGTATAGAAAAAATAAAATGTCTTACTGTTTTTAAAAATGTTTAATTCAGTTTTAATTTTTTTAATTCATAACTCTTTTTTTCCCTAAATCTGAAATGTGATATATCACTATAAACTATAGTAGTTTGTGGGTATTATAAATGAGTTCGTGTATTGCTCTGTGGTCTCTTTTTTCCTCACATATATGTAATAAGTAAACAGAATTGTACAGTCAGACAGTCAGTATCACAAAATAAATGGGTTAAACCTAATATTTTCCCTTGCATAGTTGTTCACTCCTATGAAATAGTGATTCAGAAAATGAAGATATTACAATTTAAAGCAAGAAGGACAAAATTCGAACCGATAGCTGGGAATTCAAATTATGTAAGTGGCCATCGAAAGGGATTTCAGCCAAGCTCAGAAACGGCCAAATAGGATTCATAGCTTCTCAGAAACATCGGAGAGCGAATCCAGGAATGAAAGGATTTGGGAAATATTAGGTTTTTTTTTTTAATCTGCAATGATTATTTGGTAGAGCAGTTATGTTTACCATGGGGATTTGTTGCAGCAAGCATGCGTCATAGATGTTTTCTGTAAAAAGCATGTATAATGCATGAGTGCTGCTGATGCTTATAGACTCCTATAGTGGTATAGTTGCTGTTTGTAGTCTCGCTCTCTCTCCCATGTAGCTGGGCATTCGAGAGGCAGTCTGAAACTCTTCAGCATATCCTGTGTCCGTCATGGGCCATGTCCGTCCTTCAGTACCACACGGCTCAAAACACACACAGCCCTCCAGGCTCTCTCTCTGTATGACTTCCCTTTCCCATTTGCCTCTCCACACTCCACATTCCTGTACGCACCACTGTGATCAATCAGTATCTGTGCCCAGCTGTCTGCTCTCTAGTTCTGCATGGCTACAGACGATACTCGTGTTCTTGGTTCGGTCCCAAACACCAATTTGGGCCGTTCCATTAGTAGCCTGTGAAGGGGGTTATTCTCTGCGTGTGGGCATTTACCAGATGCTGCTGCCGCTGTGAGAGACGATCATCAATCTGGGTTCAGCTGGCAATGGATTTCCCCCCATCGCGGCCCATATTTGCTCAAAAGACACGCTCGCCTCTGGTGGATCGCTCAATAACTTTCAAACAATTAAAATTTCAGAAATATGAATGAAATCATAAAATTTTTTGCTTCCTTCTGTTTTCCAGGCCTCACAATTGTTCTGTTTTGGATAGCTGAATCTCTCAGAAAATTGACCATGGTAACATGTTTACCATAATGTAAATCAGTTGGTATTTCAAAAGTTTGGGGTCAGTAAGGTTTTTAAGAATTGAATACTTTAGCAAGGATGCATTAAATTGATCAAAAGGGACAGTTTAGACATTTATAATGTTACAAAGTTTCTATTTCACATAAATGCTGTTTATTTGAATTTTCTATTTATCAAAGTATCCTAAAAAAATGTATCAATGTTTCCACAAAAAAAAGTATCAAGCAGTACAACTGTTTCTTGATCAGCAAATCAGCATATTAGAATGATTTCTGAAGGATCATGTGACAATGAAGACTGGATGATGATGCTGAAAACTCAGCTGTCATCACAAGAATAAATTACTTTTTAAAATATATTAAAATAGAAAGCTGTAACTTTAAATTGTAATAATATTTCACAATTTAATTATTATTAAATTGTAATAATAATTAATATTATTATTTTAATAATATTACTTTTTTTTACTGTATTTTTAATTAAAAAAAATGCAGCCTTAAAGAGCATAAAAGTCTCCTTCCAAAAACATAAAATAAACCTTAACAACCCCAATTTTTTTCATGGTAATTGTACAGTGGCATCAAAAACAGCTAAACAAAATGAAAAGATTGTTAAAGCTTTTTCCAGCGTTATTTGTCTCATAACATATTTGTTGTTCAACATATAGTTATAAGAAGCAGGATTATGGACCAATAAGATTTAATTGTGGGCGGGGCAACCCAGTGTGATACAACAAAAATAGAAACTGAAAAGATACCTACTGACTACATATGTATATGTCGCTATTGTAACTGGTTGGGTAAAAAAAAAAAAAAAAATAATATGCAAGAGATATTCAAGCATGTCACACTGTTTGAAGATCCCATAATAATTTATTAATCCTTTCCTGTAGCTCAAACAGCCTGGTATTTGCAGTGTCACGGTCATGAATTTGATTCCTAGGAAATGCATAAAGTGATAATATGTGTATTTTGAATGTAATGTAAGCTGCTTTAAAAGCCTCTGCCTAATGCATAAATGTTAATTTACTGCTGTAACTCTGTCATTTTGGTGAAAACAGTGCTTACCAGTATAGTATAGTGACAATGTCTTCCCTTTCTTTCCATCTGGCTCTGTCTATCTCTCTCTCTATCTGTCGGCCTTCAAACTGTCTTTTGCCCACCTATGTGGCGCAGTATCGCCCGCTGTGGGGTTGAGCGAGGGTGTGAGTGAGTGAGTGAGCGAGCCAGCTCTGGGTGGCTGCCAGGTCTAGATCTGTGGAGGCTGGAGCAGAGGGGAGGGCAGGTGGAGAGGAGCCAGCCTCCCCAAGCAAGAGAGGTCAGAACTGGGCAGCCATCTCCCAGGAGCTGCGGGAGAGAGAGCCGAGCCTGTGTGGAGGAGAAAGAGGCAGGCAATGGAGCGCAACGCTGCAGAGAAGAGTAACAAACACCCTGACACTCAACACACAGTGAGAGAGTTAGTGTGTGTGTGTGCTACTCTGAGAGAAAAAAGCACTTGGTGCTGTATGAAAGATTTTTGAAGAATTTTAAAATTTGCAGTTGTGTAATGGTGCTAAGACCTTGAGAATGTACTAAAGCTGGAATAAGAGAGTGTGTGTGTGTGTGTGTGTGTTGAAGACGGAGCGAGCCTGAAGGTCTGTGAAAGGGGGCTGGTGAGTGCAGTTGCTATTGGAACAGGCCGTCCAGACTCTAATCTGAGTCTGCTGGAGGGCAAGAAGATGGGGATGTGGCGAGAACGATGCAAAGGAAGTAGAGAGGATGAGAGAGACAGTGAGAAATGCAGTATGTAAATTCAAGGGTGTAAGAATGATCTGAAATGTGTAGAGGGAAACATTATAAACCCAATAATCTGCCTGGCTCATGAATATTAATGAGGTGATGTAACAGTCACCCAGTAGTGCTACCTTATTCAGTGAGGTAGGGTACACTAGCCATATAGGATTATTGTGTGTGACTTTCGTATTAGTTTAAGCCACGTCTGTTGTCAAAAGTGTAGCTATGTATGAAGCAGAGCTTGCACCGAAGTCACTTTCAAACAAAAAATGTGTGGGAAACTTTTTCACCCTCGTGCGAAACTCCCAAACATGGATTACTATATAAATGATGGGATATTGCCCAAAAATTTTTGCCAAACAACAGTGTGACCGCATCTTCAAAATGTTGTTTTATGCTGCTATTTATTTATATTTTTGCACTATATATTTTTGCACTGCATGAGCAATGTGAATCTTAAAATACAATGATTATTAACTTAAAAGTGGTGGGGAATGGGATCAGAATTCAGTTTGCAGCTACATGCAAGAAAGTTTGCAATTCGGTATGCAAATATTCCAATGATGTCATCGCTGTTGTTTTGATCTTGAATAGGTTTTGAATGGACATTCTGACATAAAACCTTTACCATAAAACTAATTTTGTTACTCGAAATAAAATACAATTTAAATGAAATAAAATAAAATATCAACTTATTTTATTTACATTAGTTGCCAAGGCAACATTTCTCATGTTCACTTAATTTATCTTGATGTACTAAAATAATTAACTAACTAAACTTTAACTAAAACTAAAATAAAAACGAATATAAAAATAAAAACGAATTCAAAATATGAAAAAAAAAACATTAGTATCTTAATGATACTAAAATACCCCTGCTTTGGTCGTCACACATCTCTCTACAATTGAGAGACTTCCTTGCAGCCATTGCTGTCATTTTTTCCTTGTATCTTAAAGAGGGAGTTTCATCTGAAACTTCTAGAATTCTGCTGTCATGTAACTGTGCTTGATATCTGCGTGTGGTCTGATATACAGTATCTGTGTCTTTCTGTGCGTGAACAAACAGACAGCCAGGAGGCAGTTGGACATACACGCATCTGTTATCTGTTGTCAGGCAGAACTCTGCAGTGTCTCTCCTTCTGTTTCAGCAGTCAGTGTACTTTCATTTAGCTTTTTATGTAATTTGTTTGTTGCTTTAGACATCACTAAGAGGAAAGGAAATGTCTCTAGTGCTGGTCATTTGTTTTCGGTTTTCTATTTTGCTGTGTTTTGAGAACTCAGATGCAGACTCAGGCCAGAAACATACTTTGTGTATTTTCACCAACAGTCAAAAAGCTATTTAGGCACTGATTTAGTAAATTTGCGTTTGTTCTGGTTCCAGTCTGGTTCCAGTTTCAACCATTTCTCAATTTAACTGATTGAATTGAAAATCAAGTGCCACCCAGTTTTCTTCTAACTTGGAATTACATCACATTAAGGAAACAAAATGGGTTGCAAATAGCATTTCACATGGACGTGAACGTACGTCCTTGCATTACTGTGGCAGTAACAAACATTAGTACTCAAATGGGTGGATATAGTCATCTTGTACATGAAGTATGCATTGCATTTGGACACATTTCACATGTAAAATGCAGGCTTGCAAAACTGGAAGGCTCTGTGCATTTGCATAGAGTACATTTTGCCCCTTTCTTCTGTTCTGAAACACTTTTGTTTTATAAGCTGTTAGCATCATAAAATAAAAACACATAAAGGTGAACTTGCACAAAACAGGCACTATTGATTGCCAAGATCAGCTGTTACAGATTTAGAAAGGAATATTTTTTGTAATAAAATCACACATTTAACACTGTATACAGTCATTTGCATTTGCATTTAACCAACATTTGTAGACAGACTCCATGCTTTTGACAGTTCACAGGCCTTTGAGTGGTTTAGGGTGGACAGAGCAAGAGCAACTGTCCATCAGCGTGGGTCTCACCTCAGGAAGAGGGTTGAGCTCAACCTCGCCCTGATTATGGAGAACTGGCCCAGAAGATTCAGTGTATTTTTTTCTATTGGCCAATAGATTGTACGTGAGCCAGCAGGGTGAGGCTAAATGACCTTGTGGTGCTTTTTTTCCCATCTCTGCCCTACCCATCCAGGCACACGTCCAGTTTTCTGTTGTCAGAGAGCAGCTTTGACACCCTCAGAGTGTTTTGTTGTTGATTTTGCATTTGACATTGATAATTCTCATGAAAGCAAGTCATGTTTCTTCGTGCAGAGCTGGTAGAGAGGAAGCTTGAAGACGGGGAGGGAGGGAGAGAGCTGGGATCTCATCTGGAGGTGTGAGCTTAGAGGAGTGCTCATGATGAAGTGTGGGAGAGAGTGATGAATGTGTGTCAGAATTAAGAGTGCCTCAGGGAGTGGGGCGGATCAGACCGGCCGTGGCCTTGGGCTCTCTCTGTCTCTCTCTCTCTTATAGCTAATCTGTTCTGAGAGAGAGAAAGAGAAGGACGGATGCGCCAAGCAAAATGCTTTATTTTCCATTTTTGCTTGTTTATTAGGCCTTGCCACTTTTGCTTTGAGTTGTTTTCCCTGTCTCAAACACTCACCAACTCTTTTGTATCTACACAGTGGCCCTAAAACGTATCCAGACACTTATGGCACACTTAAAGATGTTTGAACATCCTTGCATTCGATAAAGCATCACAAAAATTAGTATTTATTTTGAAGAAAGCTCAAGCGCAGTTTTCAAGTAAAACAACACTTTATAATAAGGTCCCATCCCATTAGTCAGTGTTAATTAATGCATTGACAATAATCAGTACAATACATTTACATTTGTGCATTTGCCAGATGTTTTTATCTAAAGCAACTTACAGTGCATTCACATTTTAAATTTGATCAGTTCTTGCTTTCCCATCCCTATCGAACCCATTACCTTGGCCTTGCTAGCGCCGTGCTGTACTGTTTGAGCTACAGGAAAGTGTAAAGATTATTTAGCAATCTCTGTTAACTGTAG
This sequence comes from Sinocyclocheilus rhinocerous, assembly GCF_001515625.1. NCBI lineage: Eukaryota > Metazoa > Chordata > Actinopteri > Cypriniformes > Cyprinidae > Sinocyclocheilus > Sinocyclocheilus rhinocerous. The sequence continues at coordinate 1,590,078 of NW_015624564.1, read as the reverse complement.
TTAAAAATACAACTGTTCATTAGTTCATGTTAGCTCAGGTCCATTAAATAATATTAACAGATACATATGATATTTCTCATTGTTTCTCATGTTAGCTCATATTAACTAATGTTAACAAATGGAACCTTATTGTAAAGTTTCACCAGAAACATTTCACAAAAGGAATTTGATAATTAGTACACGGTTCAAAATCCAGACAGAAGTATTCAGACACGTTCTAGTTGTCTTATGTCCATAGTTAATTTGATAAACTTGTGGTTAATATATCAGCTATTATCAGAATATACTCTCAGGAAAAAAAAGCAAAAATTCTACAAAAAATTAGTACTTGAAGGTACTAATATGCATCATTTAGGGGTACAAATGTGTCCCAGGAAGGGTATTGCCCAAGCGACAAGCTGTCGTATCTCTAAAGGCACAGTTTTTTTTTTTACAGTGCATACTTATATTGAAGTAGTAAGAGTAGTATGCTAATATGAGGTGAACTGACAAGCATCCGCTAAAAATCTCATTTTTGTTAAAAATCATTGGAAAAGATCGCTCTGAAGATTGAAGTTAGCATTTTTTTTGCAGATGCCATTTGCTTTGGTGTTTTATCATTTACTGCAATAACATTCAGATATTTTTAGTGGGCTCTGCTGTACCTGACTAACCCACCTTTATTTGTCGCACATTCCCTGTTTTTCACCCAACTATTCTCTCCTTTAATCACTATCTGAAAGCAAAGAGAGTCAGTCTATCTGGGGTTTGTCAGATAAAAGTGTGTGTGTGTGTTTGTGTGTGTGTGTGTAGAGCTGCCCTGCTGTCTGTGCCCAACACACTTCAGGGAATCATGGGTTTGTTCTCACAGGGACGACACACACTGTTACTGCGTTTGCAGCGTGTTCTGTCAGAAAAAGGTGTTCTGATCGGACATAGTCTTCACAGTGGGAAATAACAGCGTGAGAGGGAAACAGTGAGCGAGTGTGTGTGAAAGACAGAGCAAGAGAGAGAGAAAAAAACTGAAGCAGTGGGTGTTTGGAGAAAAGTCACCTTGACGGCTCTATTTAAAAAGAAGCGTTCGGAGGACCTTGGGTATTGAGCAGTTTTAGTCTAATTGTTTTTCACAGAAAGTGCTCGGCTGGAAAAACACAAGGGAGGGCTTACGTGAGAGAGAGAGAGAAAGAGAGAATCATGTCCTGCATTTTTTTCGCGACAGCGTGGCAGTAGAAAGGGTCTGAGACCCCCGATGAACACATAAAGGTCAAAACCTTTAAAAGGTCACCTATCAAAGACACACTAAGTACAATTACATGCAGTTTAAAAGTTCATATTCTGTCGGACTAAATAAATAATTTGTCTTAAATTGTCACTTAAATGCTTTAGTGTAGCTTGACTTTTCTCCAAAGCAAAACTGAGTGTTTATACAGATAATTAATTAACCACAATTCATGATTCCAGAAGATTCCTGAAGTATTGTATGTTAAATCCTGATTTTTTTCATCCATTCATTCATTTAAATTCAAGTAAGATTATTTTAATATATAAATAATAATTATTTTTAAATAATTAAGTCATCGTGAGGCCTCTGTGGAAGTTGCTTTACTCTGTACCAGTCTGATTTTTAGTCCGATTTTAGTGAAGGCAGACTAACAAACCTAGATAATGTGATTGTAGCTTGACTTTGTCCAGCATGTTTAAATGTTTATCCAACTACAGTTGGTTTTGGCGCTGTCAGCTTACTCTGAAAGTCAGAGGTGACACTCAACATGTATTTAATCCTTCAAATATTCGATTATGTATTGTGTCATGTATCCTTGGACAGACAAATGAAGGCTATAGTTCGACTACACAAAAACCCACTATAACTCATTAATAATTGCACATGTAAAGTCAAGGGCCATTCACACTTTTACATTTAAAAACTTGAGACAGAGCAGTGGATTGAAAAATTTAATTTTTTGAAAAGTTGAAACTTGAGCGCTTTTATAATGCCATGTCATGCATGAAATG
>NW_015624564.1:1535068-1588008 GCF_001515625.1 Sinocyclocheilus rhinocerous | reverse complement strand
GGGGGGGGGGGGGGGACATGTTTTAGGACATGTTGTTGATACCTTGTATTAACATTCATCTCGGGTGATCAGATCACACGTGGTCAGCCAAGACACATTGCTGTTTACACCTAGCGACATGCTTCTCAAATGTGTCTCCTGTAGCCATGTGTGATCAGATTTCAAAGGCAAGGTCTGAAATTTTGTGGCTATATACATCACATACTACGCCAGTGTTTTACTGCATGTTACTAAAGAAAAAAAAAAGTGAAAAAAGGCCAAAAAACTCATCACTTTTGCCTTCCAACATACTTTTAACATAGAATCGCTGCAATTTCAGTGAAGTATTATTTTAATGGAGCACCTGCATTAAGTGAACTTGTAACTCAAGATATTCTGTGAATTTTTGCATATTCGTAATTACCAGCTTTTCCACAATTTTCAATCAAATGGTGGTCTTCTTTTTTAAAGCCATTGTTTTGGTGCAGTGATATTGTGTATTGGATGAGTAGGTCCTTCACTGTTGTCTGTGGTACATCAGCATTCACAACCGTTACAGTTTATGTGACCAGATCACAAAACATTTTGGACCCGGTTTACATTTTATATATCCGTTCACTCGTGCCAAGCTGGACCGCTTTCCCTTATCAGCCCTGGGCATCCATCATAAAGCCCCAGCATGTCACTCCAGTGTCCAGAGTGGATCTGTTCTGTTTACCACAAGCTTTTCCCATATGCTTCAAGCCACAGGGGGCTGATGACAGTGTGTAGGCTGCAGGACAGACAAGTGTCCTGCCTGCCCCAACCTCCCTTTAGCGTGAAATCGGCAGACTCCACGGAGGCTGTGACATTGGTCATGGAGGGATTGAATGAGGACATATGTGCAGCCGCCGCGTGGGGTCAGGTGGACAACAGGTGCCTTGTGACCCGAAATCCTGTGTTACTTTACTTCTAATGTCTCTGTTTCTCTCGGTTTAGTTTTAAAGCAGGGAGATTGGCGTCACCCTTGATGCCCCTGGAGCTGGCCCTGAGCCGTGGCTCATTAGCACCTGGTTCTCCCCTGACCTGGAGCTCCTTCAGCAGGGAACCAGCAGTCTGATCCCCTAGTGGCCTAAAGTGCTAAACCCGCATTTCTATCTTCCCAAAGATATTGCAGAAATATGTCATTTGTAGTTGATTTTCAAAGAGATTGAGATCATTTAAGTGATCACATTACATGTTTTTTTTTCCATTTTTTTTTTTCATTTGTTTAGTGGCGAGAGGACAGGAAATAAGGAGGAACAGGAAGGAAAGAAACTGGGAAATGTTGCAAAACCTAAAACTAAAATTAATAAATTTTTTGGTCATTGAAATGTTGAAAAAGCTGAAAAAATATGAATATTAAATGAAAAACTTAAAACAAAAAAAGAAACAAAAATAAAAAAATGAAAAGTATTAATGTTGTCCTCGCTAACTGAAACAAATAAGTTATAGTTGAAGTACTAAAATTACTTCAGCAAAAACTAAAACATAGGAAAAAATTAATTAAAGCTAAAAATATATATATATTTTTAAATAAAAGCTAGTTCAAACTAATAAAAATACTATAAAATAATATAAATGTATATACATGTCTATATCCAATATGCTAACTAGTGGTCAATCGATATTAGTTTCTTTTCTTGTTTGATTGTTTTTTTTTAGTGCCCAAAGCCTGTATCTACAGAAAGATGGCCAATAAAATATTAATTAGCTTTTTAATATTTTAAGCAATTTAATGATAAAAGAAAAAATTGCTGAATTTCATTAAACATGAAATTTTGAAGTAGATAGACTGGAATAGTATTTTCTTGTTAAATCTACTCCAATAATTTTTGTTTTATTTGCGACTTTAAAAAATCATATATATATATAATTTTTGTTTTTTTTTACTGTGCAGATATTCTTCTATACTCCACTAATGAAGGAAACTTTTTCCCATGACAAGAGCATTTATATTAAGAATCATGACACCCTTCTGAATATGCGACGACATGTTGAGCTGCCTCTCAGTTCTTGTTTTTATTCCTGCAACATATTCTGTGGTGACTTCAACTCAGGTCACGGCACGCTGAGCTCTCATAGCATCTCGGAGAGAAAGTTTAGCACAGGGCGTGTGGAGAGGACCGCTCTGGAACATGAGTGTGCCAGCAAGCGTGACTGAGACTGACAGCTTGATTTATGGCATGGCTATAAGTAGCCACGACATCGGCTGCCTTCAGCGGGGTGGAGTCCCTGCAGACACCTAACGCTGCCTCCTTGTGCCACTGAAGTACAACCCCCTGACAAAATACTGTGTGTGTGTGTGTGTGTGCGCGTGCGCGCGCTTAAGGTGAATGAGCAACAGTCCCTAGCCAGGATGCCAAATCTGCATGTTTATCTGGTCTTATGCCAGCCGCTAATCAATTAAAACCCTGCTGTCCCCGAGGGAAGAGAGGAGAGAAGCAAATGATTCCTCAGGCTACCCTGAGAGAGAGAGAGAGAGAGAGAGAGATAGATAGATAGATAGATGGAAAAAGATCAAAATTCTCAGTTCATATCTCGCAATTTGGCTTTATTTTTCGTCCGAATTGTGAGATTCGGGGGAAAAAAACACACAATTGTGAGATAAAAAGTAACAATCTGCTTTTTTTATTTTTCATATGGTGGTGAAAATAGGCTTCCATAAATATCCCGTATGGATATAGATAAATTAGAAAGAAATCTATTAGCAGATAACCGATATGATACAGATATATTGTGCATCCCTAATTAGAAGTTGTCATTTGCTTAACTTATCAGAGTGATTGTTTTGAATTTGGCTTTGGTAATTAATTATTGCTACAATACACTTCTGATGTCATAAAGGCAATTTTGAACGCAATTCCATTTTATTTTACTATGATTTCATAGTTGCATCAACTCCAGTAACTATGACATTTGGCGGACACAACAGCACACAGACCATTTTTCACAACCTGATGAACAGAGCTGCATATCTCTCAGACGAGGGTGAGAGCATTTCCTCTCAGACGTATTGTCCAGTGCTGTGGGAGGCTTGTGTGACCTGTGTGGCAGCCGTCTCATTGGATCGTGGTTGTCATGGGGATGTGTCTTGGCTGAGGTGCTAGTGGATGGAGTGATTTTTCGCTTCAAGCAGGTGCTCAGCATCTTCCTCGAGCCCTGAAAGGAACCGCACATCCCTCATTAGACATTCAGAATCTAATTACACATATCTACGTTCTCATCAAGCTAGCTATCTTTTCCTCATAAAATCTCCAGAATCATCTACATCCCCTCTGCCACATCAACAAAAAAGAGGTGTGTGGGGAGGGGGGACATGATGGTGGCAGTCTTTGATCTGATAGAAGGCCCCTGCAGGGATAGAAGCCTGGGCTGGTGCCAGAACCCCTTTTGGCTGACAGTCTCCTCTGCTGGATGGCAGCTTGAAGGCTTTGGTGATTAATTCTGCTGGGAGGATGAAAGCGGCTCCCTGCCTCAGAAGGCCAGGGACATGGTCTGAGCCCAGCCCGGCCCAGTGCAGACCAGACCAGCCGTGCCTTTCCCTGTCTGGCCAGCTGCCCGCCTGCCTGCCTGCCTGCTGTCTCAGGACCAACCGCGGCAGGTGATGGACCAGGGAGAGCGATGGAGACGGATAAAGGGGGAGGGTGGAAGACAGTCTGATCCATATTGAACAAGCTTTTCTTTTTGTTTCTCCCCCAGTTTCTCCCTCTCTCTCTCTCTGTTCTGCACTGTTTTATTAGCCAGCATCTTTTATGTTGTTCCACTATGCCATGATAATCCCCTGAGACGGTGCAGCACCCCGTTTCAAACAGGATGTAAGGCACCGCTGACAGCCACACTGCACCAGTGCAGCAAGCCCTGGAGAGTAAGAGAGTGAGAGAGAGAGGATTTGTGACAGATGCAGAGGTGTAAAAAGAAATGCAAAAGATGAAGCACATAGTCGTTTTATCTCTAACCCTGCACACTTTTCTGATATCTTCACCTGGAGTTATAGTATGGGTGGTGTCTGGACTCGTTACAGCTCCGCCCCTTGTTTGTTGTACATGTAAGCTCCGCCTCCGCCGGAGGGGCCGAAAACAGCCGAACAGCTGTAGGAAGCACAGTTGTATGCATGCAGATTTCAGCTGCGCTTACAATAAAATTCAAGGAAACACATGTGCACATGTTCACTTGTGTGAGCAAGCTTGATTTAAACTGAGTTTGGGAAGATTTTTGAAAATGTACTTAGCTATCCACTCTTCAGATGTTTGGGGTTAGTAAGGTTTTTATGCTTAAATTAATGCTTTTATTCATAAAGGATGCATTAAATTGACATTTATAATGTTATAAAAGTTTTCTGTTTCAAATAAGTTGTTTCTATTCATCAATCAAATGCATCACAGTTTCCACAGAAAAGCAGTAACTGTTTTAAACATTGATAGTAATGAGAAATGTTTCGTAAACAGCAAATCAGTATATTAGAGTGATTTCTGAAGGATCATGTGACACTGAAGACTGGAGTAATGATGCTGAAAATTCAGCTTTGACATCTAGAAAAACTAAAACATTAACATGAACATAACTTGATCATAACGTGAACACTATTAAAAGATCTCAATTTGAATCAGTATCTTTTTCGTGTAAACAGCTTAACTACTGTCACACTATCACTGGAAAATGTAGTCAAGTTAGAAGCATACTCTCCAGCACTGTATTCAAGCATAGGATCCAATCAATTCTTCTAGGGTAGCAATACTTTGTGCATTATGCACAGATTTGAATGAAACACATAACCTACTGCTTATTATTAATCTTCTTACTAGCAGCTTATCATTGGAAAACGATTTTGAACAGATGCTCATTTCAGATGTTTGTAATCCAGCAGTTTTGATCAAATTAATGCATTATAGACTATTTTTAAAATCAGCTAGTCCTAAATAAGCCTTGTGTAATTACTTTGATTTCGCCACCAAATTCTGATCAGACAATGATTTTATTTTCATTTGTTTTGCCTATTGCTTCTACTCTAAGGTCTGTTGGTTTACATTATAGTGCTGTACAATGGTTGTGTATGTGTTTATAAGTGTTAGGTCCACCTGGACTATGTCACTATGTATTTATGGGGTGTCGGGTCAGACGGAGTGACTGTATACCTACTTTCTTCTGTCTCTCTGTGTGTGTGTATGTGTGTGTGTGTGTGTGTGTGTGTGTGTTTGCTAACACAGGCCTGAGGCGCACAGGCTAGATGTGGCTCTTGTTAAGGCCCAGTGAGCAGCCAGGGCAGAGCAACCTCGCAGCTGGTCTCGAGGCCAGGAGACAGCGTCGAGTGTATGTTACTCTCCCACCCTTCCTCAGAAATATCCCTCACTCTGCGAAAAGGAAATACCAGATTAAAGCTACATTACTCCAAGACCGGTTTTCATGCTAACTGCCCGCCTCTGTCTGTTCCTCGCATTTTCTTTTCCACACTCTCTCCATCTTCTGTTTCCATTGTGTTTTTTTTCTTCTTTTTGTCCCCAAAGACACCCCCTCGTTTTCTCTTTTGGCCTTTTCCTGCCCTCGTTCTCTTCTTCTAGTTGTTTTCCCCCTCACCCTGTGTATGATTCTCTCTCCACGTCTCTTTTTTTCTCTCACACATACTCTCTCCTGGGTTTAACACTGTTGGCAGTCTGTGAGAGAGGCAGCAGCCAGGGCTGTAAGCATATCCTGTGGGAGATCAGTTTTCAGCTGTGTGTTTGCGTATGTGTGTGTATGTATGTATGCATGCCACCATTGTGCTTTCTCTCTCTCTCTCGCTCTCTCTCTCTTTGTGGGGCGGTGGGGAGTTTTTTCACCTGCTGTAGGGACAGACTCCCAGGTCTTAGAGAGGGCTTTACAGTGGGCATGGAGAATGCTGCTAATGTTTCTATGTGCAGCCTGGCTTTAGACATCTACTCTCAATGTCCTGCCGGTGCTGAGTCCATACGGCCCTGCACACACACACACACACACACACACACAGCCACGGGGGCCTGTCAATGATTAATAGCTTCTCCCTGAGTGGCATCTTGGGAGGCCCTGAGAGAGAAAGAGGCAAAACAAGAGCTCTCTTTTCCCCTCAGCTCCCCTCTCTTCCTCTTCTGAGAGAGTATTCACTCTCAATCCACTGCAGAATGCTAGATTTAAAAGAAGATGAGGACATTATTTGTGTGTAATATCTGGAGAAATTGCAACAAATTTCATGTCCTTAAATACAATGGGGTCCAGAAGCTTGAGACCACATTATCTGGAGTTTAATGTTAAGTTAAGTTGGAGTTAAGTCTAAATTAATGGTTAAATTAAATCTAGAAAAAAAATTACATTTGAAAAATAATATTTTATTTTATTTGTAATTATGCTCTTATGTATTATATGCAAAGCAAATAGATTTTTCTTTTGATTTTTTTTGTTATGGTTTTAAATATTATTTGTAATTAAAATCAAAATAAAAGCATTTTCAATCTTTAAAAAAAACTAAGAACTATTGAATTATAAAATGGGAATTATTGAATATGAATTATTTAAATTTAATGCATTTAAAAATAGAATCACTTTAAATTTGTAAAACTTGCATTTTTATTTTATTGTGCTTTTAAATATCATTAGTAATAAAAAATCAAAATAGAAGCATTTTCAATTTTAAACAAATTGTTAAATTAAATATTATTTCAAATGTTATGCATTTAAATTTGTAATAAAAACAGAAGCACTTTCAGTTTGTAAAAATTAAGTTAAATATTTTATTTCATTTTATTGTTTTTAATTGTTATGCTTTTAAATATTACTTGTAATAAATTCAAATAGAAGCACTTTCCCTTTTTTTTAAACAAATTGTTAAATTAAATATTATTTCAAATGTTATGCATTTAAATTTGTAATAAAAACAGAAGCACTTTCAGTTTGTAAAAATTAAGTTAAATATTTTATTTCATTTTATTGTTTTTAATTGTTATGCTTTTAAATATTACTTGTAATAAATTCAAATAGAAGCACTTTCACTTTTTTTTTTTTTTTGTAACGAAAAATAATGGAAAATACTCATTTGGATTCCACTGTATATCCATTAGAAAAAAACAACAACAACACACTTTTTCTGTCTTGCTGTACAGCAGTTGCCGTCCAAACCAAAGTCAAGAGTCTTATTTTCAAAGTCAGGTCATAATGAACTCATAATGAGACTGACATTTTCTGTATTTCATCAGGTCCAAAGCGCTGCGTAATGCGGTCAGAAACATGAAAGAGTCTTTCATGCTTTTATGCAAGTTTTATCAAGGCTGAAGCACCAGGGCTTTTCAAGTCGCCCAGGATGAGACCGTATGCAAAAATAAGATATAAAATAAGAATATGATAATGATTAGAATAGTGTAATTCCTGTCTCAATATGGTGTAAAGTGAATATCCTTGATGATGTGTCAACAGCACATGGATTATATAAGGACTGTACTGTGAGCCAATTTGATTATAGTGATATTATGATGTGCGGTGAACGGTGTATATGAACGGTGATGCATAATGAATGTTCTCACATTGATAGTTCTTTTCTTTGCTGAGTAGGTGAAAACCAGCATGTAGCAAAGTAAATAATTATTCACCAGGAGGGAAAAAAGAAACTAAAAGGGATAACCCACCCAAAAAGAAAATCATTTACTCGCCTACATGTCATTCCTAACCAGCAGTATTGGGGAGTACATAATTTAATTGCAAAATAAATGTAACTGTAATCCTTTACAGTTACTGAGAAAACAATTGTTAATTAAATTACAGTTACGTATGAAAATGTTCACGATTACAAAGGGGGTTACATCTGAATATTTTCTGTAAAAAGCTAGGATATGTTGACTAAAGCGATGCTATTCTGATGAAGGGTGAGTAAATGATAACAGAGATTTTATTTTGGGGTGAACCATCCCTTCTCGAGTTCTCTAGTATGTCTGTACATTTTCACCTTAAATTCCTTGGGAGAAATGAAAAGTGTTGTTGACATACAGTATAGAGTTATATAATTAATGTGGATAGTATAGGTCATTTCTTTGCAGACTTTGAGCACAGTTTGAGGCTCAAAGAGTTCTTCTGGGAACTGTTGTTTAGGTTTGTACTGAGATTTTATTGATTTATTTTTTTATTTTATGAAGCACGGCAGCCAGCACACAGGTTTTTATTGTGGTTATATTGTTATGGCATTAGTGAAATTAGAGCTGAGCAGCGGGTCTGCAGTCAAAGGTGAGGCTAAGAGAAGACAAGAGGCCCTGGGATTGAGAGAGTTCAGGCCAGTCTCCGTCTGTAAGGGCAGACCGAGAGGAGGTGGTGGTGGGAGGGAGAGAGAGAGAGAGAGAGGGAAGGGGTGGAGGAGTGGGGCCAGGAGGTGAAAGCCGAGCTGGAATTTGTGCGGTATGCAGAGAATGATGGGATTTTTCCTGCTGGGCGGCTGAGAGCTGCTGCACTGCTGAGCATTGACCAGCACACACACAAAGAACTGAAAGCTCTATCCCCATCACACTCTCTACCTCACACAAACTCTCTCAATCTCTCGCCCCTCCCTCTTATTCTCTCTCTCTCTCTCACACACACAAGTGCTTCTTCAACTATAGGCACATTTGGCCCTGTAGACTTTCAGAAAATAAACTGTCCTAAAACGTGCTTTTCACACTCTCACTAGTTTAATTAATTTGTCAGTGGAGACAGAAACAGGCATCACAGGAGAATTCTGTCATTTTTCTGAAATATTTGTACATTGTTACAGCATCTCAAATTATGTTGTATTTGATAACATTATGTGGTGAAAATAACATTTTACCATTTTTGGAACAAAATGGTTGAATTTATCTTCTTTGTAACCGAGTATACTTACCTTTGGAAAAACTTGATTAGGGGCAAAATATGTGGTTGTTGTAGAAATTACCATTTTTGGAAGTCGTCTTTAAAAAAAAAAAACATTTTAATAAAAAATGTATGATTATTTCTTTTCCTTTTCTTTTTTTAGATTATCATGCTTTTTATTATATATATATTTTACGATACATTTTCAAAATTTAAGATTTAAAGTCGTGTCTGAGGCAATGGTTAAACAAATCATTCTATACATAAAATGCATTTAAACAATTGTTAATTAAATTACAGTTACGTATGAAAATGTTCACGATTACAAAGGGGGTTACATCTGAATATTTTCTGTAAAAAGCTAGGATATGTTGACTAAAGCGATGCTATTCTGATGAAGGGTGAGTAAATGATAACAGAGATTTTATTTTGGGGTGAACCATCCCTTCTCGAGTTCTCTAGTATGTCTGTACATTTTCACCTTAAATTCCTTGGGAGAAATGAAAAGTGTTGTTGACATACAGTATAGAGTTATATAATTAATGTGGATAGTATAGGTCATTTCTTTGCAGACTTTGAGCACAGTTTGAGGCTCAAAGAGTTCTTCTGGGAACTGTTGTTTAGGTTTGTACTGAGATTTTATTGATTTATTTTTTTATTTTATGAAGCACGGCAGCCAGCACACAGGTTTTTATTGTGGTTATATTGTTATGGCATTAGTGAAATTAGAGCTGAGCAGCGGGTCTGCAGTCAAAGGTGAGGCTAAGAGAAGACAAGAGGCCCTGGGATTGAGAGAGTTCAGGCCAGTCTCCGTCTGTAAGGGCAGACCGAGAGGAGGTGGTGGTGGGAGGGAGAGAGAGAGAGAGAGAGGGAAGGGGTGGAGGAGTGGGGCCAGGAGGTGAAAGCCGAGCTGGAATTTGTGCGGTATGCAGAGAATGATGGGATTTTTCCTGCTGGGCGGGAGCGAGCTGCTACACTGCTGAGTATTGACCAGCACGCACACACACACACACACACAAAGAACTGAAAGCTCTATCACCATCACACTCTCTACCTCACACAAACTCTCTCAATCTCTCGCCCCTCCCTCTTATTCTCTCTCTCTCTCTCACACACACAAGTGCTTCTTCAACTATAGGCACATTTGGCCCTGTAGACTTTCAGAAAATAAACTGTCCTAAAACGTGCTTTTCACACTCTCACTAGTTTAATTAATTTGTCAGTGGAGACAGAAACAGGCATCACAGGAGAATTCTGTCATTTTTCTGAAATATTTGTACATTGTTACAGCATCTCAAATTATGTTGTATTTGATAACATTATGTGGTGAAAATAACATTTTACCATTTTTGGAACAAAATGGTTGAATTTATCTTCTTTGTAACCGAGTATACTTACCTTTGGAAAAACTTGATTAGGGGCAAAATATGTGGTTGTTGTAGAAATTACCATTTTTGGAAGTCGTCTTTAAAAAAAAAAAACATTTTAATAAAAAATGTATGATTATTTCTTTTCCTTTTCTTTTTTTAGATTATCATGCTTTTTATTATATATATATTTTACGATACATTTTCAAAATTTAAGATTTAAAGTCGTGTCTGAGGCAATGGTTAAACAAATCATTCTATACATAAAATGCATTTGAAAAAATATTTTAAAAAAAATAAATAAAAGAAGGCATTTTAAAAGGTTTCCATGAATGTGACCTTCATATAACAAAAAGAACAAGCTGAAATCTTGAAAGAAAGAAGCTGTCATTGTAATAAGTATTGAAGTGGTTTATGATTATTTCACTCTTTGTTTAGATTAACTTTTTTTTTTTTTTTTTACATATTTTTAGAAAATAATTCCATAGTCTAAGATTGAGGCAAGAGTTAAACGAATCAATCTACACATAAAATGCATACAGTTACGATTGAAAGTCTGGGTCCGAGGCAAAGGTTAAAACAATCATTCATAAAATGCATTTGAAAAGAACCAAAGATAAATTTAAAAAAGGCACTGTAAAAAAAGTTCCCATGAATGTGACCTTCATATAACAAAAAGAAAAAGCTGAAATCTGTTTTAATAAAAATCAACCATGACAGAAATGTACTTGTAATGGAAGAAACACCCACACTCGTACAAACTCTCAAAAGAAGAGTGTACATCTCCAGCAATCTGCCCTGTCGTTTTTGGATTGTGTTCCTGTCTGTATTGTCATTCTCCTCACTTTTTCTCTCTCTGCCTTTCAGCGATCGCACTTTTCTGACAATCATGTTTTTTTTTTCTTTTTTCTCGATGACTAAAATGCTCACACTCTTGTCCTTTGTTCTCTTCTCTCAGTATCTATCAGTTTGTTCTCTTTCCTCCTTCACAATTCTTCTTCCCCTGGCTCACTCTCTTTCTCTTTCTATGTCTTGCTCGCGAGCTCCACCCCCTCACTGTCTCTCTCTCTCTCCATCTATCTCTCACTCCTCTGAGCCTCCTCCTCTGCTCCGGCTGCTGGCACGCCTCCATTGCCTGACAGTCACAAGATTGTTATTTCATTTATTTAGTCTTCTTTCCTCCTATTTTCTTTCCGTTGTGTCTCTCTAAATATGCGCCATTGTTCAGAATGACCTTATCGGTCATGAGCTGTTCTTGGAGAGCCGGTTTAATTTTAGTGATACAAAGTTGGAGAATTTAATTGTCTACTGTGGGGATCATGAGGTTTGTATTTTCGTTCTAGTTTGGTAGGCATAGTTATCATAAAAATATTCAAAATTGGATTCTGGCTTTTTCCCTCATGGCCAAAGGAAAAGATTCAAAATTATTTGTGCAGAGCCTTTTAAAAACTGAAATAATGTCCGTAGTCATTTGCCCTGTTCCAAATCAAGTATATTTCTGGCCAAAAATAGGCATGAAAGGCTTCATATATCCTTCCTAGAATTCATGAGATATATATAAATATTTAGGCCTATTTATTTATTCAAATTTTATTTATTTCTATTTATACATATGTATTCATGATGTGTGTGTGTGTGTATACATATATATATATAATGTCTTTACTAGACTAAGCTATTTTAATGGTGAATTAACTTAAAATAACAATTCTGAACAACATTGAGCAACAATTCTCATTTTTAAAATACTGTATATAAGCTATTTATATATTCTTTATTTTGCCCAATATTTGTCATGCATACAAAGATGTTGCCTATATACTGTGTTAAAATCAGTTAGGGTGCTGCCTATGTAGGCAGTGATGCAGTTCACTAGGTTTTCGGAAAGACCAGGCTTGAAACTAGAAACAACTTTACCAGCATTGTTTGCTTTCTTTTCTTAGTTCTCCGTCCTTATTTTATTCTGTTTCTCTAGCCCTCTTTTCTCTCTTCTGGTATTCCGGACTGATCGTATATTAGGATACGAGAGCCATTTTTTTCTTCTTTTGTCTGAAGCAACTTTTGAGAAATTCCTGACTTGACTCCCCACTTGCCTCTTTGAATGAGAAACTGTCAGTTTAATTGGCTGTGATCTTGTATGCAAAGCTGCTTTCACTTATTGCACTCAGGTCTGATCCTTTAAATATGGATAAGATGATTTGAGGGGGGGAAAGCACAGGGTCTTCTGCCGCCTGTATGCTTTGAATTAAAGCCAAACACGCTGGGGTTCATCCCATATAATTTTTTTCTCAAACCGTGATATATATATTTTTCCTCATCCTGGTGCAGTAGATTTCCACTTATTAAAAATTCTGCTCTGTCTGAAAGTCCCTGTCTGTCTCTCCAAAAGACTCTAAAACGCATCAGCGGGAAGAATATTGCAGGAGTCGGAAATGGGGAGCAGTGAAGTGGCAAGGCCTTTTTCGGAATCACTTAACGCTCATAAACAAAACACATCTGCAACAAAATCTGCAATCATGTCAGCTCTAATCCTGAGAGAGTTTGAGAGGCAGAGATGAAGAAAAGAGGTACAAGGAGAACATGACAGCAGGAGAGACTGTGTTACGTTACATTTATAGAGAAACTCTTTGTGTTTTGTAGGTTCATACATGAAATTGCACTCATACCCCGAATTATTGTCATGATGTGACATACAGTATTTCCAGTATTGTTATTGTTATCTAAAACTAAAACTATTAAAAAGCGTTTTCATTAATTGAAAGTTAGAATAAAAGTAAAATATGAATATTTGATAAGCTTAAACTTAACTAAACTTAACTGTATTAACTTAAAATTAGAAAATTAGACGAACAAAAATTAGAAATCCCTGGCAACTAAATAAAATAAAATAAGCTTAAGAACACTGTAAAAAGATTTTTCGAAGATTATTGGAGTACATTTTACAAGAAAATAGCCTACTATTTTAGTTTCTCTAATTCAATTTCAATGTGTTACTTGACATTTCTTTGTAATTGTTTGTGAAATTTACTAGGAATTTCTGAGTGAATTTTTTCTACACCAAATTTTTCCGTTTACTAAAATTAAAATTAAAATAAATTTAAGCAAACTATAATTTTTTTAAATATAAAACAACATGTATACAAAATATGATGTGAAATAAAAAAAATGACAAAAACAACAAAATTACTAAAAGTTAAACTAAAATGAAACTGAAAATATTTAACGAATGATAATTCAAAATATTAAATACTATAATAGTATTTAAATAATAAAAAAAATAACTCTGCATATTTCTGAGTGTTATAGGACGTGAAACCAAATGGAACTTGATGGCAAAAAGGCAGAAAAAGCTTTGATTAATATCCAAAAACAGCGATTTTCTTTATAATGAATCGTGCACAATAAGACCAGAGACATTTATTAAGAAAGTCCTTTTTATTTCATGTTTTTAAAATTGTTTAAATGGTCCGATGTTGAAGTATTTTGCTTCAGCTGTAGCAGCTCATATCTATGGTAGGAAGAGAAATCAAAGCAGCTTGATGTTGAGGGGCCGGTGTGTGAATTCCCCGCCTGGCCTGGGTTTAATTGAAGTCTTGTGTCATCACAGTAGTAACACGAACGGGTGGATGTTGCTGAAATGTATTAACATTAGTTCCCTAATAGGGTCACTCCAGAGCATCCTTTTTTTCCTCCAGAGTCCCTCTCTGGCTTCATCTCAGGCTCCATCCATCCAAACGCACATATACATTTCTAAATATGACTGTGCATTTTTGCAAACTTGTGTTGTTTTCTGTTTAGCCACTCTGACATGGAGATCTCTTGTGGAGCAAAACAAGAAGATTATCCAGAAAATCATTGGCTGTGTATATATCCCCCCTCTCGCCTTCCCACGTAATGCCATGGAGTATGTAACAACATTAATCATATCTATCTAAAATCAGGGGCTCTGATACACTCTCAGTTAGAAATGCAATGCAGGGCCTGGAATGGGCTGATAAACATCAGCACAAGACTGAGTTTCCAATTCCTGCCTCAGAATAGACCCTGGGCTGAAATGAGAGGGAGAAAAGGAGAGAATGAGAGAGGGAGATTGAAATGTGGAGGAGAGAGAGGCAGCACTCTCCGGCCCTGTGTCTGTCGGAGTGAATGAACCATGTGACAGGACATGTCGCGTTGAGTGACAAAGCAAAAAAAAGAGAGAGTGAGAGAAGTGGCAGCACAAAAGTAAAACACTATCCACAGTTTCCCAGCATCCAGCCTCAGTGCAGAGAGAGAAAGAGAGAGAGGGAAACAGGAAGGGGGGAGGAAGAACAGATGGAAAAAGTATAGCCGATGCACAGCAAACAGGACATTAGCGTGGCAGATATGTGGGTTTTATGAGCAGATATATGCGGGTACATGTGTTTCATGAAAGTTGTGTGTGTGAGAAAAGAATAGAGAATGCATGAAGAGACCGTAAACTTTCATGTCAGGTTTGATGTCATTAAGTATGATGGGCCTCTTTCTTGACCAACTGCATTTTGGTAATTTGCATATGTAGCAGTGGATGATTTTAAGTAAAGAACAACTTTGATTTTTGTCTTTGCCTCAAACAAAGCTGTTGTATGAAGAAGATGTGCTCTTTAACCATTAAAGGTTCTTTATTGCCATTTTTATGGTTCTATGAAGAACTTTTAACATCCATGGAACCTTTCCATTGCACAAAAGGTTCTTTATAGTGGAGAAAGGTTCATTAGATTATTAAAATGTTCTTCACACTAAGAAAAAGATTAAGAACTGTTCACTGAAAGGTTCTTTGGGAAACCAAAATGGCTCTTTTATGGCACTGCTTGCGAACATTTTTTGTCCATTTCGGAGCTTGACAGCATCCTTGCCCATTTGCTTTCATTGTTCTAGATTTTCTTTTACATGCAATTTTCTAAATCTCTCCTTTTGTTTCCTACAGAAGAAAATGGGGGTGAATAAATGACGAAGTACCCCTTAAAATATTGAAAAGTACATGGAGAATGCAAGAAACATGTGAAGAATAATGTTAGAGAACAGGGCAGAGATGTCAGAAATGTAAAACGGTTGAAGATTTGGTGAGATAGAGAGTAGATCCAGAACGAGGAGAAAGAGAGAAGGGGGAGAACGAATGCTCTGCATACCGCATGGTGATAACGTCAGACACTTTATAAATTTCCCTGGCTGAGTCAGACCACTGCCTTAAGCAGGATCTTAATATGATTCACTCATCTATATTGCATCCTGTTTTTAGTTATACTTCTACCACCATTAAAAGTCTGCTGTCCATTTTAGTAACAGTTTTACTGCTGTTTTTGTGCTCAGGTTCTAGGAATAAAGTGAAAGATAGATAGATTAGTGCTCACTCCCTCTCTCTCTCTCTCTCTCTCTCTCTCTCTCTTTCCATTGCTTCCCTTTCTGAGTGGATTCGGGCACCACACACAACACTTACGCCCTCTCTACCACCCACACTCTGAGTAACAACAAATCTCCTCCTGTGCAGTCGGCCTGAAGCCCGGACACACACACATGTACTCGTCTATCAGCTAACCTTTTCAATTATAAAACCAAGCCACAGAAAAACATGGAGGCTAAGAAATAAACCATTTTCTTACACAATTCTGTATGTTCACAATCATCTCTTTCCTGTTACCTTCCTGTTTCCCAAGCATCTCTTCCTGTTTTAGCTAAAATACATGCACAGCATGTATTCTAATGCAGTTTTAATGCATAAATATGAATAAAAATTATTTTTATTTTTTATACATTATTTTTTTCATTTTATCGCAGCTGTTCAGTCAGAATTTATATTCTTGACTGTAAAAGGTGCGCCTGACAGTTTGAGGTCAAGGATTAATGCTAAAATGGGCGGTTTATAAGCAACAAAGCTTCTAATCACTGGTTGTCTTTTTCCCCCCATATCGTTTTTTGTTGTGTGGTGTGGTTTTCAGTCTCGCGCTCAAGTTTCTTTCATGCACAGACCTCCTGCCTCCAGAGTGCTGCCGGAGAGCTGCATTTCACTGCATATGAAAGCAGATACGATCCAGAACATGTGGACCCGTCACCTAATACAATCAGAACAAAGGGGAAAACTGGCGCAACACAAGCCTGAGTCCTATTTTTTTTAAGAGAAAAATAGAGTCTAAGATACTGAGTTTGTGTGTGTATGTGTCTGAGAGGATAGAGCCGCCAAACGCTCCCTAACAAGACATAACACATAGTTCATTTTCCTAAATTTTGCCTAGAATTTGGACAGCGTCTGTGGATTCATGTCTCTGCATGTGTGTGAAGGGTGGGGTGAGGGCGACAGACTGGGTCTCCTGGCTCCGGCCCCTCTGTACTCACACTTCCAGCAAGGTCACATGACACCAGTCAAACTCTGTCACAACCTCACCGGGGGAGAGCTGGCAGCAACAAACCAGAGCAAACCTAGACGATACTCACACACAAATCTACATGCCTTTACCTACCTTTTCATCTGGCTGCTTCAAAAAAAGCACTTGACGTACAGTTTGTGCTGTAAACCAGTTGTGTGCTTGTAAAAATGCCATATGGCCGTCATCCAGTCCGCAGTGTGAAAAGACCACTGTGAATCAGTTCTAATGAGAGGTATGACTAAAACCTGACAGCCATGTGAGACAGTTAGCCATCATACGCCTTTTCAGAGAGTTAATTCCACTCTTTTCAAACCTAAATCCCTCAGTGCGCCACGAGTCACAAACACAGTCAAAAATCAGAATTTGCTGACTCGGAAGCCACAGAAGAATCTGTTTAACCACCAACACGTGACCCTACAATTGTGTTTTATAAAATCCTGTTTCAAAATTGCAACTTAAATAAGTATTGTGAGTTCAGTACAAATTAAGCTTAAATGAGTATTTATGGCATAATGATCTTCTTAAAAAAGATTGGTTACAATGAGGCACTTACAATGGAGGTGAACGGGGCCAATCCGTAAATGTTAAAATACTGTTTCAGTACACTATAAAATAAAAAGAAAGAAAAAACTGAAAATGTACAGGTAATTGTCTGCCAGGACATTGTCTTTTAATTTTCTGGACATTTCCATTCAATGTAAAACACAAGTGCAAAATTTAAAATACAGGTATAACACCTGTAAAAAATCAATATGGGAAATTCCTTAATTTTAATACAGTATATTGTGCCCTATTTTTTTTTTTGGGGGGGGGTGACAGTGTAGCATAGCGTAAAGACATAATATTCATGTAAATATGATTCTAACATTTTTTTGAGTAAACTTATATCCAGTTTTATAACTTCATTGCAATTACAATGCAATAAACCATACAATGACTGTAAAAACAATTTAAACTGCTTTACAGCTCAAATGATACAGATTTTAAATGTAAGTGCTTAAATCTCCAAATATTGAAAAATAGCAATCCTTTAAAAATACTGCCATTTTACGTTTTTGCTTTAGAAAGAAAGAAAACAAGGGACAAGTTTAAATTATTTTAGTGATAATAAACATTATGCCAAAAACTGCTGTTGATTGAGCTAAACTTGTACTGAACCAGGAACTTTTCTTTTAAAGGGAACTTTCAGCTTCGTAACTTTGCAGATATTGTTTATGATCAAACAGCAACATTACACACTAACTAACATTAAAAAAGTGAAATCGCAATCAACCACCCCTTTAAATTATTTTTCCTGCAGTGAAAAAGTTTCCTGTTGCTTAATTCATACACAGAGAGAAGTTTCAATCTGAAGAATTTGGTCCCGTGCAGAATGAAGCAACAGATTGTTCTCTTCGCTCACATGCCCTTTGCATTTGGCCTTATGCAGTTGTTCTGAATGAATAAACACCAGTGCTACACACAGAGACACAAACTTAAAGCATCTCTCATGTGCCATGTTTGCTAGACGGTGCCGGTCTCAAGTCAGACAGTGTTCTTGCACCACATACTTTTTTTTTTTTTACAGAGCAAAGTCAAACAGTGACTCACAAATTCCTGTCCATTTTCCAGCGATGTGGCAGGCACGGCTTTCAGCCACCTTTCCTCTAACCCTGACTGCAAACATATCAGACTTTCGTTGTGATTTTCAAATCAAACAATAAGTGAATTTTATCAGATGATTAGATTTTGTTTTGATCTGTGCTTGATTTAGGCTGTCTGGGCAAATCACATGGGCCAACTAAAATGCCCGGAACTTCAGACAGGAGCAAAATAACCCCCAACCCCACCTTTCTGGAACTTCAAAGCGTCTCACTGTAACCCACAGACACCTTCAGCCACAGGTGCTGCAAGGGAGAGCTATACAGGTCGCTGCTAATGTTCTGACTGCTTTGTTAAAATTCCCAGCAGTAAAACCGAGCGGTATTTTTATTTTTAAAAAGGTGGTGTGAGATTACACACTGGTGTAATCGTTTCTCTGTTCTTCTGCTCTGCTTGCTCGGTTCAGCAAAATCATAAAATAGTGTGGTTTTTAAACTTTAAAGAGGATCTATGTGAGCAACATATCCGAACATCTGACAAACATCTCCAGTTGTAAAAATGCAACAAAAACTGTAGCTCCAGGGAAAGAAAATAAAATCTATGAACTCAGCAAAGTTAGTAAAAAGAGGTGGCGGTAACCTTCAGAAGGGCTTAAATTCTCTCGCTCGCTCTCTTCAAGCGCTCAGAGCCCCGTTTAAATCCTCCACCCCTCTGGACGGTGAAGGGGAGCAAAGACTAAAGCTTAAATGCTTTGAATGATGGTGAGGAATGTTTAAAAGTGTCTGTTTGAGGAAAGGGGGTGGGCTGCGTTTTTTTATTTTTTTTTCTTGGGGGGGGGACAAACCCAGTCTCTCAGATCTGGTATGCGTGACTGAGCAAGGAGAAGGAAAAATAAAACCTGGCTTCTTAACTTAGGGAAACAATGGCAACTGTTGAGAACAGGATTTATAATATTTTAGTGGGTGAAATATATCCACTGTTATAGTCACTAAATTGATATCAGATGCTTTAACAGTATGTATATTATTGGACTGGATGACTTAAATTGTAAAAAGCAGCATTACAGTTTTAACACTCTTAACTAGCACAATTAAAGGAAGCATCCATTTTGTTGCACTTCATAAATAATGTAACAAACATGCATGCTCTTAACACACAAATATCACTTCCATTGTCCTCTAAAACACTAATTTCTCAAATCCACTACATTGGAAATCGACCAAATAAACTCCTAACCCTATTATAGCAACATTGTCTGTGATACTGTCTAAACATTATGACATTTAGCATCAAAAGGGCACAAAACCAAACTGAATGCATGAATTATAGCAAAAATCACAACCCACAAAAACCTTTCCCCATAACGAAATTCAGAGTGGCCCTTTCATTTATATAAATATCAACTTTAATGTTTTTACTGTAAGAATATAAAACATTTTAATTTGGGATTCTTTTTACAAATACATTTACAGTACATTAGAACAGAGTAGCTTCTCAGCAGGACTCAATACATGTTGCAGGTCGATACATCATGGTACATATATATTGGCCTGACATGCATTTTGCATGTTACCTTCGTTTCGACCATGTCTTTTATATGTAAAGTTGAATATTATTGTATTTAAAACAGAGAAGATTGTTTTATAACACGATGCGCCCTGTTTCAGCCCTGTGAAGAGGCAAACAAGGTGTCAGTGAATTGCAAACAGGGTTTTTTTTCTTTTTTAGGGACAAAATTCACTTCAATTTGAAGTACAACGCTCTGAATAACAGCCATTAATTAATATCTGCTTACATAAGCATAAATACATCAGCAGAGGGAACCTCTTATTCAAAGCAGGAATTAAAGGCTTTCAGGCCTGTACAATTGAGCAAAAACTAAAAGAGATTGGAAATATAAAAGCTTAAGTGTACAAACCCAGTATTTCTGTCTGTCTTTGCATAAGGGTAGTTGACATATAGCATGTCCATTAACTTTTGAAGATTTTAGTCTTGTCATTTATACAATGTATGAGGAAAAATGTGTGACTGGGACTGGTCACTATTTCTTTCTCATATTAAAACACTACTTCATTTTTTTTTTAAGTACAGATATTGCATGTAGACTCAATTAATTCAAGATCACAAAACGGCATTGTTTAATAATTACAGATGAACTGAAGAATTAAAAAATTTTAAGGTGAACTGTCACATCACAGGACACTTGCAAAACTGCTTGAAATTTGAGGTCAACTACCCATAGACTTGTTTTGAAACGCCTTTTGTTGGCTATCTGAAGGAAGGGACATAAAAAAGATAGTCTGAATCCATTTTTTCTTTCAGTCTTTTTGCTTTCCTTAAGCCAAAGACGAGATAAAGGGGGAGGGGATTGTTTTTCTAGGCACAAATTCTCATTCTTCTTAAGAATAACAATATAATACATCTAACGAGGTAGCCAAAATATCGCGAGACTCGTGGAGGTTTAATATTGCGATTTGTTAAGAAAAAAAACTTTTTTTGTGTGTTAATAGCAATAACTGACACGTGTATCACATTCAGCATTTTGAGCCTCTTTTTATGTACTTTGCTCTATTGAAATTCACCCATCCCCCTCCCACCCTCCTTCTCTCCCTCCCTCCCTCCTTCCAGAAACCCCCCAAGTTTCACCTCACTTTCTCACTTTCAGTCATCTGCCAAAGGCCCAGGTTCAAAACTTTAAGGCAGGGGAGCTGCGTGATCCTCTCCAGTCCCCTCTTAGTGATTTTCGTACATCCATACAGATCGATGCCGGTCAGATGCGTCAAGTGGTCTGCGATCAGCTCCAGTCCTTTGTCTGTAATCCGCACGCACTGGCCGATGTTCAGCGTCCTCAGCTCGTGCATTTGGCGCACCATCCTGTTGATGCCATCGTCACTGATGTGGCACGAGCACAGCGACAGCGACTTGAGCTGGTACAGGCCCTGCGCGATATAAGCCAGGCTCTGGTCGCCTATCTTGTCGCAAAACGACACGTCGAGTCCAGAGAGTCTCAACGTGCCCATGGCGAGGTGCATGATGCCCGTGTCGCTGATGTTGTCGCACGAACGCAGATTAAGGCTCCACAGGCTCGTCATGTGAGAGAGGTGGATCATGCCAGCGTCCGAGATGCCTCCGCAGAAACTCAGGTTGAGCACTTTGAGCTTGGTCAGGCCTTTCGAAATGTGCTTGAGGGACAAGTCCGTCAACTTCTGGCAGTCCTGCAAGGTCAGGTATTCCAGACTGAGGCAGCCCTCCGCCGCGCTCCGGGTCATGCCGGCTAAATGCCCGATGCCCACGTCCGACACATGCCGGCAGCTCCTCAGATTAAGACTTTTGAGTCTGTGCAAACCCCACGCGATGAGCAACAAGCCCGTGTTCGTGATATTACTGCAGCCGCCCAGTTCCAGCACCTCCAAGTTTTTGAGATACTGCGCTATTCTGCCCAAACTGGAATCCGTGATCTGCTTGCAAAGGCTCAGATTGAGCACCCTCAGGGAAGGGATCTCCTGCACGAACGCGTGCCCCAGGCCGTTATCCGTTAAGTTATAGCAGCCGCTCAGATTCAAGCTCTCGATGTTGGGCATCCCCTGGATCACGTAGCTGAGGCTGCGCCGCAGGCTGAGGATCTGTACGCGCCTGATGCCTCTCGCCTGGAGGCTGGGGAACAGGGACGGGTTCGCCCGCCTCAGATGCAGCTTGGCTTCCACCCCTCTCCACACGGACTTGTGGTAGGACGCGTCCCTCCACGCCGTGCACACTTGGGCCACTCTGCCTTTGTCCCTCACGTCCAAGTAGCTGAAAATCATGGCTAAAATCTCCGGGAAGAGGCACGAGATGTGCGTCTCCATCTTCCACACGCGCTCAAGAAAACAAACGGCGGCAAACCCCCACCAACGGTCACCGTCGCGGCTGGTAGTCCCCTCAGGAGAAAAAAAAAAGGCTTTTAGAAAGCTCCCCAAGCTTTTCTTTTTACATTTAACTGTGTAAATCGACAACTCTCCGTCCCGAGTGATACTTTCAGTGGTGTGGGAAGGATTCAAATGCAAAAATGCCCCCCAAAAGACGCTTGATCCGATTCAGATCGACAGCGAACGGGCGGTCAGGCAGCGCTGCTGCCCGTTTGGCGCTTTGATAATAGTCTTCGCTCGACCCGGGGATCCAGACGGTCGTACATTTTCAAAAGATGTCTAAAACTGCCACAAACCTCGGGAGAAAATAAATTCAGTCCGCTATCAGATAAAAGAGTGAGGTTTCGTTTCGCGTTTGTGCTGCGCTCGCACTCATTGCCAAGCCGAGGGGCTTCCTGCTGCCTTTGTCTGATCTTTTCAAACTGACTTGGCAGGGCCGCCAGCACAGAGCGGCTGCGGGGGAGACGAGCATATTTAAACCCGTTAAAACCGCGCAAATAGTTTAAGAACAGTCTGAATATTATAAAGCAGGACAGCACATGGTTTTAGTTACTGTCCCAGTCCTTGTTCTGTTTTGCTCTAAACTGTTATGAAAGAAATACGTGTTGTGGGTGTTTGTCGTCCCCCTTTTTGAAAGCAAAGTGGTTTAACCCAACTCAGCTGGAACAGTAAGAATAGTTCCCCTGGAAACCAACTTCTTACAATTCAGTTCACTTTACCCTTAACCCTTAAGCTTCCGTGTCAGATGCTGGTATTTTTTTCAGTTGTTATTTCAATTTTATTTATTATTAGAGTGAAGTTACTTGTTAACCTGACAATTTTCTCTCAGTGTGTAGATAACAGATTTTTTTTATGTGTATAAAACGAACAATAGAAAGGGCTCATTGTGAGCATTTTAAATATTACAAATTCTATATTTTCCTGTATTTAACATTACTTTAGTTACAAATGTAAATAAAATTTTGCATCGATTTAGCCATTTCTTAGTTCCTTACAAGCTGTGAAAATTTTTCTATTCCTGTCACGATTTTTACCTATTATAATATAGTCACTCTTTCGTTCACTTCTTTCTCATTATAACCCAAACAAAAAGGCACGCAATGTTAAGCTCTGTGAAACTGGCAGTAACAGCCTTTTTGCCCCGTCAGTCTTACGTAAGGTCGTTTTTATTCCACCTTTTGCATATTTCCCCGTCTTTGGGCCTCAGGCCTCCCTCTGAGGGCTCTTTGGCATTGTTAGCTGATATGACGGGAGCATTTGCAGAAGGTACTGGAGTGTAGCAGAAAGAAGGAAGAAAAGCAGCACACACGTTTGTGTTTACAAAAGAAAATGCAGCGCAGCACAACTGACAGCACAAGTCCAACCCTTCCCACTCCGGCTCGCTGTCTGTCTTGAACCTTCTCTCAACCTCACCACATGTGTCTCTCTCTCTCTCTTCAATAAATGTCACTTTTTTTCTTCTTCCCGCTCCTTCCGTTCTCACTGTTTCAGGTTATAATTGTGTAAAGCACAAAACTCTATCCAGCATTATTTCTGAAGTAGCTCACAGTCCTGAAAGTTCACATAAAATAAAAATGGATCCTATTCCATGTTCTTACTGTGTTTTACTTATAAATGCACTTTATTTCAACAAAAAAAGTCTCAATCTTTAGTCAAATCTCGCTCACTGGTCCCTCTTATTTTTATCGCCCACTTAACCATTTCATCTTTTTCTCATCAAACATCATCTTTAACTCTGAAATATGTGCTGTTACTGGAAGAAAAACACGCTGTGGACGCCATTTCATGCTGACGTCAAGTTGAATTCATGCACTCTCTCTGACAGACAGATCCTGGGCTTGTATGGTGGACAGATGAAGGGCTCTGAATGCGCGCTGAGCCCCGATGCCCAGCATGTAAGGGGGCGAGAGGTCTGTGACAGCGGCCCCTCTCCCTGGCTCCTCCAGCCGGCCTCACCGCCAGAGAGGAGGGCTGCTCCAGAACTGCACTGCTGTGAGTCAGAGACTCTCAAAGCAGGCCTGCAGAGCCAAAAGCAGGACTCAAGCTGCTCCTGGAAATAAGCAGAGAGAGAGGGAGGAGGGGACGAGCGAGAAAGGAAAGGGAGGGGATTGATTTAGAAAGCAGGCGAAAGCTAACTATTAAAAAAGACGCACTCGCTGCAGAGTGACGGCGCTATTTATTTAACAGTTTATGATCATTCTAGCTAAATTGCACCAAGTGAACGCAAAATAGATGGTGAAACGGAAAGCATATAAGGATGTTCTGATCTAAAGTGGAAGAGAAACAAAAGATTGCGGCGAAGGAAAGTGAAAATGAAGCTGAGAAACAGTGAGAACTGGAAGGACAAGTGCTACATGCAAATGAGAAGGTGTTGTAGGACCTTGCAAAAAAAAGAAAACAAGAAAAAAAAGATCTGTCATGTGATTTGATGTGCTGATTCAGGGGAGGGAGATAATTGGATAATTGCATGCCACAGAACTGCGCTGATAACTGCGCTTGGGGCAACCGTTTCCTAGGAGATGTAGGCATGTGTCAACATGCTGTTGAAAGCTGACACCTCATGAATAGATTTTAGGCTACTTTGTAGTTTCTCTCTCTCTCGCTCAGCTCCTTCACGGAATCGTGTATGACTCCAATCTGCTTTTTTGTTTTGCAAGCGGTGGCAGTTTGAGGAGAGATTTTGGCGGATGTAACTTGCACAATTGCTCGCATACATCCAGCTAGCTGAATGGGCTTTTCATGAAATCAGACAACAGTTTCTTCTACGGCAAGGGAAGCTACGTTACTCTATTCAAATCAGGTCGAATCTCCCTAGGAGCTGCAACCCCGTTGGGGTACTACAGGGGAAACTCCAGGAAGCCGATGCTCTCGGTGTCTGTGTAAAGAACAGGCGATGATGTAATACTCTCCCTGCATAATGCATTGTAATGGTAATACTGCTACTGCTACAAAATGAGTCCTTTAAAAAGTCCTTTATTTTCCCATAACATTTGAATTCTTTGCTCTGTATGTGTCATATTCGTGCACTTTTCCTCTATAGACAGCATGATGGACTGAGGTTTGCTTTCTGCTGCAAAGTTTGTCTATCAGAGTGTGAATCTTTGATGCTGCCGCTACAGAAATGCAGCAATATGTAGTGTGATGTAGAAGGCAAGTGATAGTGTTGTTTGCATTTTTCATAGATATAAAACTGTATTGGTTTATATATACAGTCCAAAAGTCGGAGACTGCTAGTGAAAATGCTTCTACATTCTTTTCTAATTTTAAAATGTAGCATTTTTAATTACAAACATTTTTAATTACAAATTATAACAATCTAACATTTTCAATTACCAATTCTAACACTGACAAATCAAATAGTAAAATTAACATTAATTTCAACCTAATAATAATCTAATAATAATCTAAATATATAATCGAAAATAATATAAAATCTAAAAATAATATGTATGTATATATATATATGTATATATATATATATATATACACACACATAAAATGTATGATATATTATTATAATGTAAAACTGTATTGGTTTTATATGCATGAGTCCAACCGTCTGCTTCTATGTTCTTGTATAATTTTAAAATGCAACATTTTTATTTACATATTATACCAATAGACATGAAAAATATAATTGAAAATTAACATGAATTTCAGTGACGTAAAAATAGTAGAATATGTTAATTACAATTTAATAATAATCTAATAGTAATTAATCTAAACTAATATAAAATCTAAAAATAATATATGCTATAAATACATACAATATATTAATAAATTATTATATTATATAATTGAATAATAATGTAGAATATATTAATAAAAATATATAATATATTAATATAATTTAATAATTAATAAAAAATATTATTTTATGTTTTTTTGTTCTTTATATTATTTTTAATAATAATCTAAATATGTAATCTAAAAAGCTAAAAATTCAGCATTGCCATCACAGGAATAAATTACATTTTAAAATATATATTAAAAACATATATTGAAATAAAAAACAGTTCTTTTAAATTAAAGTAATGCTTTACAATATTACAGTTTTGCTGTATATTTTATCAAATAAATGCAGCATTGGTGAGCAAAAGAGACATATTTATACACAGAGACATACATACATAAATCGTTTTTTAATTATATTTTACTTTTTCTCAGACTCTTGGCCCCACTGTATTTTTTAAGTTTCACCCTCTTTCCCTCACCTTTTCTTTCTCATCTTCTGTTTTTTCATAGCTTCACCTTCTTTCCTTTTCTTTCTCTCTCTCTTTCTCTCTGTATGCCTGGAGCCCACAGCCAGGTGAGGCCCCTCCAGAGAGTAATTACAACCTGAAACAGAGATCGGAGCCCTGCGGCGCTCACCATCAAAGCAGTCGTAGGGAACAGCACGGACTAATGTGCTGAAGAGGAGCGACACTGACAGGGCAGAAAGCAGTGCGTTCAAAACACATGAACACATACAAAAAACACCAAAGTCAGCCTCTCTCTCATAGCATGACCGACAATAACAGGTCGTTTGGCTGCACAATGGTCACATTGCCCACCTGGGACCTTCAGGAGACAAAACAGATAGACAGAGAGAGAGAGCAAAACAGACAGAGAGATGACTGAATTAGTCTGCTGCATGTCCAGGCCTGGAGAGAGGGAGGAACTAGGAACGCATTGAAAAGTGTTCTTCAAACAACTGTGTGACTCAAGGGCAGAATATACACACATCAGCCACCCAAAGAGTAAAGCCCTTAGCATCAGGGGCCTTTGAGACCCAGTGCTAGATGTTATAGGTCCCGCACCCACAAGGAGAGGTTACTGTTAATGCAAGCTTCAGCGCTGAGGTCATGAGCTATTAGAGGCCTGTTTTATCAACAAGAGACTGTTTTCAACCTTTGGGAAGTCTGTGAAAATGTGCTTTGCGGAAGTATTTAGGCCTATAAATCATCCAGATTATTTTACCGAACTGTAGATCATACATAAGCCCTTTTATTTTCATTTTATGCAATTTATTTTACAGTGAAATTTAATACAATATATTTTGGTAACACTTGAAGCCTTTAATTAAGTCATTATTATGCCTTATAATTCAATTTATATTGCATTTTAGGATCTCATGAACAATGTATACATGATCAGATTTATCTATTCATATTTACACCTTTAGATAGTACATTGCATTCAAACACATGACGAATTTCAATTTCAGATAAATCTACAAACATTATAATGCATTTTAACTTTGGTTACAGTTATTTATGAAAATGTATAATGCATTGCAGTGTACATTACGAATACCTTTCATAATGTGAATAATATGAATTCATTATACATAAAGGCTTAAAGCAAGTATAGTGTTATCTTTTTCACTTGGAAAAGAAAGATTAAGAAATCATGGCAACATTTTTTCCCATTACTCTAACTCATCAAATTATTTTTAAAGTTAAACGAGATTCAACTCGATTTTTAAAAATCAGTTTAATATAATTTTTAAAATCAGTTTAATATAATAATTAATATAATTAAGTTGGAATTGCTTGTACAGCCAATTTGACAATACATAAAAGCAACTGAACCTAAGTTTTTGAGTTGAAGTAGGTGGATTTTTTTTTACTGTGATATTATCACTGAAACCTTTAATGTAGCATTGTTTTATTATTATATGTGAACAAAAATACTAAATGAAATGTCTGCAAAAGTATTTGGTTCAGATACAGTTGAGATACACTTCAGATGCACTTTAATGATTCAATTAGCCTTTATCATTGAATCATTAAAGTAATTTTCATGTTTTCTGGATGAAACCCCACAGTTAAGGCATCATTATTCAGGTTGTGAACCTGCCATGAATATCAAGACTAATTAGCATTCCAAAGAAGTTAAAGTAAAGCAAATGCATTTTAGAAAATGTGTACAAAGTAATGCCACAGCCCCAGTGGCCTATTGTTGGTTTAATTATCGAGAAGTAATAATTTCTCAAAATACCTCCCCAAACAAGGAAATCTGAGTCATTTAAATGATTACTCAAAAAGACAAACATGTGAAAGCAAGTCTAGACTTTGCCAAAAACATAATTGTGACCCAGTTGAGATGCAGGAAAAGTTTGTCTTGTTAGATAAGGCCAAGATGAAACTTTTCAGCTAAAATCTGAAGTAATATGTATGGTGCAAATCTAACACTGCCCACACAGCAAAAAACATCACATTTACTGTGAAGTATGCTTAGTGATAGCATCTCGCTGAAGGCTGTTTTTCATCAGCAGACACTGGGCATCTTGTTAAAATAGAAGAATGGATCATGGGGGAAATAATACAGGGAAATACGGCAGAAGAGCCTGTTTCAATCTCCAAAAAGACTAGAATAATCCTAAGCGACAAGCCATATTATTACTCGAACAGCTCAAGAACAAAAAGGTAACTAGTCCAATCTGATGTTAATCCAAATCAGAATCCCTGACATTATTATTTTTTAAATTACAGTGCTCATGTTAATAACTTACCTGAATAGACCTGAAGGAAATCTGTCTAAATTACACAAAATAAAATAAAAGGGTTATTTAAATAAGATATAGATAGATAGATAGATAGATAGATAGACAGATAATTATATATATATATATATATATATAATATTTTTTTCTAAATTATTGTAGAAATGTTATAATTATTTTATCAGAATTAATATTAAATATTTTTGTAATTTTTTTGGAGTCTTTTGTTTCAGGCTTTGAAATAAGAATATCAACAGAGAAAAAATGGGTTTGTAATTTACATCATTAGTGAAGAGTCTGAATACTTTTGCAAGACTGCATATCTGTGTGCGTTTCTTTTTTGGTTCATCTCGCCATAGCTGTCAGAGAGTATCTCTTTTAGAGAGTGTTGATTGTGGAGAAAGCCGAGCTGTTTGTCTCAGTGCTGGGACTCAGAGACAGCCGTCTGCTGACAGCGCACCGAGCAGCTGTGCTGCCCTCATAATAACAATAATGAAAACCTTAATAATTGATACATTCTCGCAGAAATGCATTGTTTGCATTTGAATTAAACATTACAAGAAGGTGTATTGTGTTTGATAGAGGAAACAGAAGTTTTAAACATTTAGGGCTGGAAACACAGAACTTGAACACAGAACAACCGCTGATGTGCTGACCTGCAAGTCTGGCCTGGTTTGTTCTCCTTCTCTTCCTGCATGGTCCATTTTTGCCCATCTCCCGTTCTGTGTCTCTCCTTTCCACCTCTCTTGCCCCCTCCCACCCCGTTGCTGTTCCTCTCATCCACTTCAGGAAAGTGGGCTGCGCTTGCGTCCCGAGGGGTTGATCCGATACAGGTCAGGTTAATCAATCCAGGGGGAGTGAGAGGCAGTGCTGGGAGTTTTAATCAGGCCGAGACTGTGGAGACTCCGACCTCTCCACCCTCCAGCTGCCTGCTTCAAGCCAGCGTGTTTGTATGTGTGGTCACGTTTGAGGACTTGTCCTCTTTCCTTTCCCTCGGCATGTGTGCTCATGTATAAGCAGTGCTGCAGAGCATTTCTGTACCTCCGTCTATCTGTTCACAAAACCGCATTTTTGGTGTAAGTTTGATTAACTAGGGTAACTAGGGTTCCTGCACGGGATTTCTAAATTACATCAAATGTCCAGCTATTTGCTTTGTTTTCCTATTGTTTGCATACATGCTGAAGGTAAAGACTGAAAAGTAGTTTGACCAAGCGAGCAGGCATTGTGCATAATCGACCAATGGTGGTGTGCGAGAAGGTGGGATCTACAGAGAACGGCCAAAGCATTGGAAATATGCATACATGTAATATATGAGGACTTTGGAGAACATGTCAATAGGGAATAAAAGCCAAAACCCGGACATTTTAGGCAATTTAGAAATCCCAGCCAGAACATGTCCAGGAAAAGAGGACGTCACCCTAGATTTTTCTTGTATTTATTTATTTACATAGTAAATAAGAATGTAAAAATAAATAAATAAAACCATACAAGAAAATATTCATCTACATCTTGCAACTTAAATCAGTTGAATAACTATTATATCAGTTATCTTTTTCACTATCTTTATGAGTTAGTGGCTGAGGAAAGGGAGGAGAGGAGGAGGTAGTAGGGAATGGATCGGACTCTCTAGGGCAGCACAGGAGGACTGGCAGCCAGCGGCCTGTCAGCGTGCCAGGACTGAAGTGGGCACTGTGCCCAGGCTGGCGGCGGCCTCTAGGCTGCCTGGGGAGAGAATGAGCGCCCCCATACTCTACTCAGATAAGAGTGCGAGACATAGAGCGAAAGAAAAGGAGATGAAGAAAGCAGCATCATATACGAAACTGGCCTGTATACTCAGACTCGAGACCGATTCATCCAGTGTCAGATGAGCAAAGTGCATCCATTGACTTGTTTGACCCCAAAAACAGGATCAAGCCTTTTAGTTGGCAAGCTTTTTACCATTTAATCAATGCCTTTTCACCCAATGCATCTGACAATACTCTAATTGTGACTGTTGGATCCTGGGCTTAAGTGCATTGCTCAAAAGCACAGTAATGAGTGAGCAGGACTATGGGTGCAGTCACTTGCAACCACGTCCTGAATCACATATCTCTCACAAGCAATCTTATGATTAGATATGGGATGTAACATGTTTTTTTAGTAGTACTTAATATGGTAAAACCTCTAGTGTAATCTTGCTGTTTTGATCAAAGATGGAAGTAGATGTAGATCATCAGTGAGTATGTTTGTTTACGCAATTTAATCGATTGTGCTTAGTAAGACATGCTAAGCCATGCTTGTGAGAATTTATCAGGAAAAGGTCATAAGCGGTTTACGCAAAACCAAATTGGACTTTTGCTTCGAATGCAAAGACCACATTTGGTCACTGTATTCAGTCTGACTGTGTATTTTATATTCTAATGGAAAGAAATACCCAGTCATTTTCAAATGTATCTAATGTAAACATGGTTTTCTTGTGATGTTGTTTTATTACTTTGCATGTAAACCTGTAAAACGTGGGTTTTTAATGAGCTGATTTTTGATCAGCGATCAGTGAGTGCGCTGACATGCATGATGTTGCACTGATTATGCTTAATAAGCTGACAGCATGTAAGGTCATGTACATGCCTAAAAATGTGTGCTTTCATGAGGGAAAGGTCATAAATGGTTTAAGCAGAACTCGATCGCAGTTAGATTTTTGCCCATTACATACATAGGTCTTAGCTTATTCATACACTGGAAGCTCCTGTCGTCAAGTCAAATTCCTTGTGTGTGTAAACATACTTGGTAATAAAGCTCTTCTGATTCTGATTCTGATTCTGAATATTCATTGTTATGCAAACCTGTTTCCGGCACAGAATAAAAAAAATAAAAAAAGGTAATTGCAAGGTAAAAAGGTAATTTTTCTCTTGCAATTCTGAGTTTATCTCACAGTTTAGACTTTGTTTCTTGTAATTCTGAGAAAAAGTCAGAATTGCACAATATAAACACAGAATTGAGACATAAACTCGCAATTCTGAGAAAAACAAAGTCAGAGTTGTGAAATATATACTCGGAATTCTGACTTTTTTCCTTGCAATTTCGTGTTTATATTTTATAGTTTATATCTAGAAACTTTGACTTTCACAGAATATTGAGTTTACATCTCACAGTTCTGACGTTTTCCTCTGAATTCTGAGTTTACATCTCACGATTGCATGATTATGTCTCACAATTCTGATTTTCTTCTTATAATTGCAAGAACAAAAGGTCAGTATTTTGAAATATAAACTCAGAATTTCAAGAAAAAAAGTCATAATTGTGAAATAAAGTTGCAATTACCTTTTTTAGTCTTTTTATTCCATGGTGGAAACAGACTTCCATAAATTGTTGCTATATAATAACTATATAATAATTGTTTTTATTATTGATTTGCATCTAAACCCTTAAAGCGTTTTTTGAAGAGCTGATTTTTTATAGTATTTTTTATCTTAAAAGTTTATTTCAAAATATTACGTAAACATGTTTTTCCATTGTCAGGTTTTTTTATAATCAGTTGTTTATATAAATGCATTTGATGCTTATTTCAGTTTGTGTTTGCTGAAAGAACAAGAATATGACCCAAACTCCTCCAGTACCATCACTCCATCACCCCTCAAATCTATAACATGTGCTGTGTCCCCCACCGCCCTGGGGGGACTTACCCTAGACCCGTCCCGGGTGAGGAGCGGCTGTCAGGGCGCCCTCTCCCACTCCCACCATCCCGTCAGGAACCTGGCAGGCACATGGTCTCTCCAACAGCTACAGGCCCCTGACTGCTGCGTCCATCTATTTATTAGGGAATAAAGTAGCTCTAACAGCCCCTGTGCTTTTATAGCAGGATCCCTGCTGGCTCTCCACACTACACCAAGTCCTATCAGACTTCTTGCTGGGAACAAATTGACGGAGAGGAAGGAGGAAGGAGAGAGTGAGAGGGGCCGCGTGCGTCATAGAAGAGAGAGAGTGACTGATGTGTGGCCAGTTTGGCCTGTGTCTGGTTTCCTGAGCAGTCAGTGCAGAAAGCCATATGGGCTCGGAGGAGAGAGAGAGACATGGGTTCACTTTCACAATGAGAGCAGCGTGCATGAGTCATCTTCCAGCTTTAGAGAGGAAAATGTGGCACAGAAGCTGCATCTGAAGCAGCTTAATTGCCCTTAAAACGTGCGTTTACTGAGGCAGATTAATATATTTAGAAAAAATAATGTTATGAAATTAATGTTTTGAATATAAAAGTATGGATATAGAAACATATTAATAAAAATATGAGGAAAAGTATGAATAAAAGTGAAAATAAAATATGAATAAAGATTAAATTAAATATAATCTAAATGGTAATAAATAATAAATATGAAAATAATATATTAAATATAATTAAATAATAAATATAAAATATATATAAAATAGACAGAAAAAATATATAGATATATATAGAAAGTCAAAATGCCTCATTCTTACATCACCAAGTTGCTGTAATGTTGGTCACTAGTAGGCGTTCATATAGCTGTGTCACCAGAGCTTTTAAAAATCTGATTGGATTATTACAAGTACAAAATAATATCATTCTAATTTGACATAGGCTCTGTCTTGCTGATAAAATTTAACTTTCTAGAGGGAAAATTGTTGTATTATAATATGCAGTAGTACATAATGCATCATATAATGCAGTGTTTTTCAAACTGTGGTCTTGGGAAAAGTTCTGAGAAATATATATATATATTCCTTTCTTATAATTTTTTCCCTTTTTTATAAGTTTATTTTACACCGTACATAACAGCCATAATAGAGTCCTAAGTGGAGTTACAGGAAGAGAAAGAAACAGTAAGAGGGAACGACTGGAATAGAGTGAATGAATAACAGGAGAGGGAGCGCGACAGGAGGAGGAACAGGGGCATGAAACATCTACAGACTTGTGAACACTTTGGTTATTATAAGTGCTGTGAATTCACAGCCAGAAAGCTGCTTCGCATATGTCTGTTTGATGCCGTGTGATTAAGAGCTTTCACTCCTTATTCCGTGCCTTCATTTTTTTCTGCATGCACAGAGACTGAGGCACTGGGCAGATTGTTTTGATTAGTGGCTGTTTTTATTCTAGTCGGGATCTTTGGTATGGGTGGCATCTTTTCTCTTTCAGTCTCTCTGTCTCTCTCTCGCTGGCGCCGGAGCACAGTTGTGTAACTGGAGGATCATCACAGAGTTCAAGAGCTCTCCTGAGCTTTAGCCAGGTTGTCTTCATCTTTGCTCACTCACACATTCACACACACACACATACACACACCGTCTGCTCAGCTCCAGTGTTTTCCTTGTCTTCTCTCACCTCTGTTTCTTTCTTGTTCTGTGTCAGACACTGAGCTGTCATTCTTCTGTGGGACACAACAGGAGACGTAAAGCAGAATGTTCACCCTGCTATTTCATTGAAAGTGAATGGTGACTAGGCTCTTTAACAATAGCAGATGGAGTCATACCATAGCTTTGTGTGCGAAACAAAACCAAAATGAGCTCTCAAAGCTTATTTGTGCAGTTTGAATGTGCACATTTGGTCAATAATGTGGTCGTATTTGGTCAAAAATTTGTCTTCTCATACACTCTTAAACATAAAGATTCTTTATTGGTATTCATTGGCAACAAAATCAACCTCAAAGCTTATTTGGTCAATTGTGTGGTCAAATTTGCTCAAAAATGTGGTCTTCTCCTCAAATAGTCTTAAAAAGGACGGTTTGCTTTTTTCTGGCATCTATGGTTTCATTAAGAACCTTTAACATCCATGGAAACTTTCCATTCAACAGAAGGTTCTTTATAGTAGAAAAAGGTTATTTACAATATAGACAATGTCATACGATAGCTTTGTGTGAGGAACAAAACCAAAATGAGCTCTCAATGCTTATATATTATGGTTTGAATATGCACATTTGCTCAATAATGTGGTCAAATTTGTTCAAAAATTTGGTCTTCTCCTCATACACTCTTAAAAATAAATGTTCCTTTATTGGCATCTATGGTTCGATGAAGAACTTTATCAGCCATGGAGCCATTCCATTCGACAAAAGGTTCTTTATAGTGGAAAAAGTTTCTTTAGATTTTTTCTTTTCTTATATTTACATTAAGAAAAAAAATGGTTCTTTTAAGAACTGAAAAGTTCTTTAGGGATCAAGAGTGGTTCTTCTGTGGCATTGCAACAAAAACCCTGTATTGGAACCTTTATTTTTAATAGTGCAGTTTTTTTAATACTTTTGAAAACTTGGAAAATAGCACAGAAGTCTACTTTAATGATGCTTTATGGTCATTTTGTTATCATTGGAGCTTGATGGTCCATTTTCATTGTATGGAAAGGAGCAGCGCTAACATGTTAAACATCTTGTTTTCTCTTCCATGCAAGCAAGAAAATAATACGGGTTAGGATGACATGAGTGTGAGTAAACGATGACAGAATTTTCATTGTCTAACCGATCTGCCAGCACTGGCAACCACTCTGCTAATATAAGTCTGTACAAATCTGCAAAGCCTGTATGAAGACAGCATCCAGATTCTGAAACCCAGCAGAAGCTGGATGCTCGGATTCTATTCATGCGTGCCAGTGATGTCATCATTTACCAACCATAGCTGGCAGCGGCACAGATGGCATAGAATAGACCGACAGAGAGAGAACGTGCCCATTTAAGGTCACATTGAAATGTGCATTATTTGCACAAGTTTCAGGCAGAGCGAGTAATGTATAAGCAATGCATATGTGATATATGTAAGCACACTTATCTATAAGACTCAGCTGCTTTTACAGGTTTTATTGGTCACAGTCTGAGGTGACCTCCTGGAGAGGATAGAAGTGGCTCTTAATTCAAAAGACCTCACAGGACTCTTTAAAAATAAAATAAAATCACAGGCAGTGGTGTTTATGCACGAGCTCTGGCAACGCAAAAAAAATTTGTATGCATATTTTTCTTAGCACCTACAAAGACCTTAATGCATACTGATAAGCATGAGGCATCATGATGCTTTATGGTCATTTTGTTATCATTGGAGCTTGATGGTCCATTTTCATTGTATGGAAAGGAGCAGCGCTAACATGTTAAACATCTTGTTTTCTCTTCCATGCAAGCAAGAAAATAATACGGGTTAGGATGACATGAGTGTGAGTAAACGATGACAGAATTTTCATTGTCTAACCGATCTGCCAGCACTGGCAACCACTCTGCTAATATAAGTCTGTACAAATCTGCAAAGCCTGTATGAAGACAGCATCCAGATTCTGAAACCCAGCAGAAGCTGGATGCTCGGATTCTATTCATGCGTGCCAGTGATGTCATCATTTACCAACCATAGCTGGCAGCGGCACAGATGGCATAGAATAGACCGACAGAGAGAGAACGTGCCCATTTAAGGTCACATTGAAATGTGCATTATTTGCACAAGTTTCAGGCAGAGCGAGTAATGTATAAGCAATGCATATGTGATATATGTAAGCACACTTATCTATAAGACTCAGCTGCTTTTACAGGTTTTATTGGTCACAGTCAGAGGTGACCTCCTGGAGAGGATAGAAGTGGCTCTTAATTCAAAAGACCTCACAGGACTCTTTAAAAATAAAATAAAATCACAGGCAGTGGTGTTTATGCACGAGCTCTGGCAACGCAAAAAAAATTTGTATGCATATTTTTCTTAGCACCTACAAAGAGCTTAATGCATACTGATAAGCATGAGGCATCAGTCATGTATTACACTAGCATTGCGAAGGGTTGCGCTGCGATTGCATAGACCTCGTGAGAAAATGTAATTGCTAGTTTTACTGTCTCTGTTCATTTCTTGCTAAAGTGCGCCACCATGTGATAAGATGCAGTAACAGAGTCAAGACTTTCAATTGTGAATGCAAAGTGTGCATTAGAAATTGACTATTTTTAAAATAAATAATAATAATAGTTGTTGTTGTTTTGTTATCATTATTATGTAGCTACATTTACACATTTGGTAGTTTTTTTAATTCAAAATGACTTGAGAAAATCTTTGTTTATTTTGTCAATTGCAATGTAATTTTATTTTGTGTTTTCTGATTAACAATTAACGCGAAAGCTTACAGAATATAATTATTTTAAAAATGCAATCCAGTTTTCATTAGTTAAATGTATTAGGTCTATTTTTGGCCTTTCGTTTCATAAACCCTTAAGAATAAAGGTTCTTTATTGGCATCTGTGGTTCCATGAAGAACCTTTAACATCCGTGAAATCTTTCCATTCCACAAAAGGTCCTTTATAGTGAAAAAAGGTTCTTTCGATTTTTTTTAATGTTCTTCACACTAGGAATTACATTTTTTTTTCTGTTCACAGAAAGGTTCTTTGGGGAACCAAATATGGTTCTTCTATGGCATTGCTGTGAAAACCCCCTTTTTGGAACCTTTATTTTTTAAGAGTTTGGGAACTTATTTTTAAACAGTACAGTACATTTTGGTCGGTGTAATAAAGATTACAGTCTATGGTTTATTTTATATTATTTTATTTTTATTTTAGATTCTCAGTGTGTTGTAATTACTTAATCAGTGCACCGGGGGGAGCAAACAGCATTTACTACTAATGAATGTGAACTCAACTTAACCACTAACCACACCATGCTTAAAAATAAGCCAATCTATTAGACATTATTTTATTTTTTTTATACAGTTTTCCTAATCATTGTCCAATAAATCCTAGTATTTGAAATTCTTATACACGTTGATTTTGGTATTGTATTTACAAAAACTGAAGAAACCACATGAGTACAGTAACGATACAGTAATTATAAACTCCGCATAGTGCAAAGTAAAATACATAGAGTTTATTGCTCACTGTGCGCCAGGGTTCCAGAGTGAGGGAGGGACATGGAGACGAGCCCAGGTCTGCGATGGGAGGCGTAAAGGTGATGGCTGGGCGTGTGGATTAGAGGAGATGAAAGGGTCCGGAGAGGCCCTTTATCATGCACAGACTGCTCGGAAATTGAGTGGCGTCTCTCACACCAATTCTGACATGTCTGTAGGACGGCACTCAAAAGAGAAGTGTGGGGGTGATGCTGGAATGGCACAGGGCTCTCTACAATTCCCTTACCTCTCCAAGTGTCTGGAGCTGTAAAACACTCATTGTATTTGCATTCCTTACACCGCACTTCTGAAGGATAGGGTGCAATGTGGCTGTTTATGTCTGCAATGTTGGTTATCAGCTGTAAATTCGTCTAAAAAGGGTGTGATGATCAAACTTTCCCCACATTATAGCACGGTTTAAGTCTTGGTTCCTGAAGTGTGAGTGGATATCTCATGCCCAAGTGCGTTCAATGCAACTGCGACTTTTATGTGCAAAGTGATTTAGAGGGTAGCAGGAGTTGAACTGTCTAAGATCACATGCGTGGCTTTTATTCCTCATGTCAAACCGGGATTTTTTTTGTTTCCCCTTTGTTCGGATTTATTGCGGTAAACTATAGAGCTAAAAAGAATGGAGATTATACGCATGTGAACTTTGATGGAAGAATGATATTTTCCAAGCCGTTAACTCTTTTATTCCATCTCCCTCTGTGAACTTTTGACTTTTTCATTTTCATAGAAATGCTCCGCGAGTATCTCAAGCTCCTCTTAATACATGCGCTATGTCATAATTTACAAAGAGTGCAAAACGCGCTCTTGCGCACCGGAGAATCAAAGCTCTGCTACGAATCGGATTCTCATCTGCTGCCCTCTTGTGTTGTTTGGCCTCCCCAAATTCCTCACCAGTTCCTCGGCTCCCCTCGCGCTCCTCCTCCTCTCCATTGTATCCGCGTTAAAACGAAGGGGGTGCGGAGAAGTGCGAGCAGAAGGAAGGAGGGTTATGTTGTGCCATCGGAGCGCAGCGGTGTTAGTTCATATCGAGAGAACCGGCAGAGACAGAGGGGGAGAGAATTTGGACCATCACCACATAGTTGCACTTATGTCTTTTTCTTCGTTCGTTTTAACTTCCATCCACGTGCCGCTTATATCCATAACGCACCGACATCCACTTTCGTTCTGTTTTATAAAGCGGAGTTTGAAAAGAACATTCTTAACAGATGTCAGACTCCGTTAGTGCCTCAGGTCACCTAGGTGTTTTACTCACAGCTGGTGTTTAAAACTGAGCTGGGGCGAAATTGAGGGGATTCAGAGGCACTGTACTTTTTTTTTTTAAGTTACTAAAGGAAGCAGCTCCTCCAAGTGGATTACTATCATTTCCTAAATGTTTCCCCAGAGGAGGCTCTTCACGTTTCCATTTCTTGGACGAGAAAGGATGGATGTGAGAATGAACCAAGGACACCTACTTTTGGCAGTGACCCTCATCGTCTGCAACTCTCGGCTGCTGGTGGTCGCCACCTCATGGTGGTAAGATCAGATCTGAGTTACATATCTATATTTCTAAAGAATATCATATCGAGTTAAACGTGTTTGTGAAGGATGAAACAATGCATAAGAAAACTATTAGCTGAGAACAAATGTGGAGGCTTTGTCACAATATTTACCTTGAGCAACAAATGGTCAAACTGTTTGTAAATAAGGGCATTCAAGGCAACATGTCCTGAGGACAACAGGTTTTTCCAACAGTTTTCAATTTGATAATAGGTTACGGACACCATTTATGCCATGCAATCCTTAACTTAATGTCACAAACAATGAATTTGCTTGAAATTAAACTGGTTCATGATTATTGCAGTGAATAACAGGTTTAGAGTTTGACTTAGTGACAAAACAATTCTTGCTACTATATTTTATTGCGTTCTCCAAAAAAAAACACAGCTTACTTACTTAACATACTTACTCCACATAAGTATAGCCTAATGAAGTTTTACACTATAAATAATGACTGTGTGTCATGTACGCTGTAGGTTAGTTGTGCATATTCAAGTATACACTGTTTTTGGCTGATGGTCGGTGCTTTGGTCTTACTTTCTAAGGTCATTAGCCATGAACCCCATCCAGAGACCGGAGATGTACATCATTGGGGCACAGCCTCTGTGCAGCCAGCTGACGGGCCTGTCTCAGGGTCAGAGGAAGCTCTGCCAACTCTATCAGGACCATATGGTTTATATCGGAGAGGGCGCAAAGACGGGCATCAAGGAGTGTCAGTATCAGTTCAAGCAGAGGCGATGGAACTGTAGCACGGTGGACAACACATCCGTGTTCGGCCGAGTCATGCAGATAGGTGAGTCACTGTGATGATGCTTACAATGTATATGCATTCAAAACAAGTATCTAAATTGATTAACTGCACAACAATAAAGCATGCAGCTTTTGAATGCATGCCTGCTTTGATATTTCAGACCACAGTGTAATTTTGAATTAGAAGGGCCTACAAATAGTTAATGTATTTTGTTCAGAGTTGTCAACTATTAATTAAGTTCTTGATTTCATGTGGCTGGTGTAAATAGTCACATTACCGGCTGTTTAATTCTAGTTTGCCTATCTGAAAGATGATATCTGTGTCAAAGCTGCATAAAAAGAATTGATAAAACATATATGTACATCTGCCATATTTGGTAGATATATTGTTTAAGGGTCTATTATTGTTTTTTAATGTTTTTTTCATGATCACAATTCAATTTCATGATCACAATTCATGTGAACATAGCAGTAGTCACATTTATCAAAATAAAGACTCTT
The DNA here is from genome assembly GCF_001515625.1 of Sinocyclocheilus rhinocerous. Taxonomy (NCBI): domain Eukaryota; kingdom Metazoa; phylum Chordata; class Actinopteri; order Cypriniformes; family Cyprinidae; genus Sinocyclocheilus; species Sinocyclocheilus rhinocerous. The sequence goes on along the minus strand of NW_015624564.1, from coordinate 1,547,866 downwards.
TTTCATTTTCAGCCAACTTATTGATTCACAAGTATTTTTAGTTTAAATGGAACAATAGGCCAGTAGGCCTATTATGGTACTTTGTTTGCAACTTTTTATTGAGCAACTGGGCAATTTTAAAATGCATTAAAAATAAATAACGCATATAAATGCATACTTTTCCAAACTTTTTTGATAATTGTACTGTTTTGTTTAGTTGTGGTAGTCTACATGTAAACTGTTAATGGTGCGTGCTCAGCATGCACTGAACAGCTCCGCGTGAGATTTAAGCGCTGTGCTCTTGACATCAGTTTTGTGATTTTCATATAACATTGTTTATTTAAAATAATGGGTGCTCTATATTAGTTTATGCATGCATGTTTGCATTCGTTCAGATCTTTTATACAGTATATTTAAATAAAGAAAGTTTCCCTAGATAGTGTCAGTCTTTCATGTAGCCTGTAAGCAGCGTGTAGGCTACTTAAATCGAATGCATGCTCGTTTGCGTGTCGATCTCTCACAGAAAACGGCGCTCTTTGCCACAATTGAGTGTTAGTTCCGCTCAGCAGTGAAACAAGGTGTAAGACGCGACATGCCCCCTCTCATGCCCCCCAAATAGCACGGGACTTATTTGCAGTCAATCGCGAGGTTTATATTGAGGTGTTAGTCGGGCCATTGTCCAGCGTCGCTTTTGAAATGCAATGACACGATGACACAGAGTCGGGATATCCGGGACTCTATTTGAAGTCTGTGCACCAAAGGCCAATAAAAGTGGCCCTCCAAATTCAATAGGCGCATCTCTGGAATGCAGGTACACACCCGTTTACACGCGCCGCTTTGTGTGTTTGATGCTGTGAAACCGGCAACGAATTATCTATCTATCTATCTATCTAAACTTTACTCTACAGTATAGCTATAAAAATAAGTAATTTTATCTATATTTTTAAATGTTAAAAATAGAGTTGAAACTCTGACCCATAAAATCAATTATTGTAAAATTGACAAGTGTGGAGTGAATCATTAACATTATAAGCTTCATGCTCCTGTCTTATATTTTTGTGCTTTTTAATACACAAAACAGTTACTTGTGGTCCGTCTAGTCAGGGGCAAGTTCACTTTCATTAAGGCATTGAGGAAGGCCGGATCATTAAAAAGGAATTCTCAGGGCCTGGCGTTAAAAAAACGTTTTGTTTGACAAAATTCCTCTCATAATTACTGTGTCGCTGAGCATTGATACAAAGTGCTTATCTCTAAATATCGTTGTACCAGCACTTTTTAACATGTTTAAACAGCTTTTAAACGTTAAACGCTATTAACTGTATTGCCTGTGCTGTTGAGGTATGTGAAATCTGCATTCCAGATGGCTTAATAGATGGGGGAAAACTCAGGTAACACATGCACAACAGATGCGAAAAAGAGCACAAATTTTTATAAACCTAGCGCCTCTTTGGCAGGAAAGCTTTGCGGGTTATCATATGCCTCATATCAAGTGTACCAACACTGGATAACCTGTCAGTTCTTTTTTCGCTTGCATTTCAATATATATCCATTGAGATATACTGTATATAACAATGGAACAATGAATCAGTGCTGTCTATGTACATGCACACGTTTCTGATAATCTTATCTCTCACTGTAGGGCTTACCAAAAAGATTGTTACCATCTGTGGGGTTCTGGAAACAAGTTGTTTTACTCTTTGCCTTCCTAAGTGAATAATCAAGAAAAATAGTGTACTGAAGAGTTGTGGATGATTTAACAAAGTGATTTGCAGCCGGTGGAATGTTGTCTGTTTCCTAATTATGTGTGTGTGAGTGTGTGTGTGTCAGAACAATGAAGCCGGGAGAATGGTGAGGAAATAAACACACACGTCAGTCAATGATCTACTGATAGATGGAAATGATTGGATAGTAAACAAGCATCTCCACAGTATATCTTGACCCATTCTGTGGGCTTTAAATCAACCATGATCCACCTAATTTAATTTTGTGCAAGAGTCTACAGTGCATTGGTTTGGTTAAGGTGTGTTTCTTCAGTGTGTAGGGAATGAATCACAACTGTTGCAACCTCTATTGTGATATTGAGAAATAAGAGCCCAGATGTACACTTAAACGGATAAACACAGCTTTAGATATGTTTGTGTGTGAATAAACCGAAGGCAGCCCTTATGTCTCCTGCAGATCACCACAAACACAATAACAAACACAGTTACCTCATCCTCCTCTGTTGTTGAGTGAATGTGTTTGCTTAGCTATACTTTGGGTCCACAATTGTAATTACTGTTAGAAGTTAGGTAAATCTGACAAAATTTTCCTTTGCAGATGTTCTCAAAGGTAAAATGATTCATCATTTTTAAGGGGTGGGGTTAGTGTGTGGCCTGTAGTAATTATATTTAACTTTTTTAGGGGATGTGCAGTAACATATTTTCACAGCTGACTGGTCAGTGAGTTGCCTGAACAACTAGTCAGTTAATTTGTCTTAAGGAAGCCCTTTATAGTTAAGATCCATTCACATTTGCCATTGTTTGGTGAGTTTTCGCAGGTTAAATCCAGGCAGTTTAATAGGAATCCATGCGATTGGGAATTTGATGAGATTTCCTCAAATCTCATCAAATTCATTAAGATTGTTGACCTACAAAAAGCTGCTTGATTCACCTGACTCTGATTAGATGTGTTACTTTTCATAAGACAAAATCAGCTAGACCAAGTGTAACAGAATGGAAATGAATGGAGGGTTCTGAAGGCACATTTTTATCTTGATGGAAATGAATCCTAAAAGCGTAATCCTTGTGGCAGGACACTCAAAAACAGCGTGAGAAATGATGCAATGGCCGAAGACATCCGTCTCGCTGTGTTTTAAAGTTGATAAATTTCAAGTTTTTTTTTTTCAACAATTTCAATGGGTTGTTTCCCAAAGAATGCGAACTGATAAAAGTTGCTTTGGATAAAAGGCTTAGATGTAAGTAAAACTGGCTGTCTAGCAGCATGCACACATCTGGAAAAAAAGCTTGTTTACCTGATTAGTCGGTTGTTGGATGATTAGTCAGTCATCAAGACTTTAACTTTGGGTTTATATAAAAATAGCTAGTCTGTGGCATCTCTTCATTTAGATTACAGGCTAGGGAGAGAGCTAATTTAATGGAAGTGACCAAATGGCGCCCATGCAAAGGCTAGCACCCTTGGAGACTCTGTTGGGAGTCAGGAAGTCAAAGCGCCACCAGGGATGATGGGACTGCTAAACCATTCCATGTTTCAGTCATTCAGCATGTAGCTCAGATTGCCATCCAATGTTCCTTTGATTAATTTAATGGAGTAGTCAATGCCAGAACAAATTTTTTTTTTGTGCGTGTGTGTTTGTTTTATAAGGTGATGTGTGGCAAATATGTTTAGTCAGGAACATTCTGACACTGCGCATTTTCTTGTTGAATGACTTCTCGCTGTTTTATAGAACAGCTATACGGTGGAGGGATTATTGGAGCGTTTCCAACTATGTGAGTGTGTGTGTCTGGCTCCAACAAACTCTGGCCCCCCTGCCACGTTCAGGTGGGCATAAAACCCTCTCATAGAACGCACTGCAGAATGTCACCACATCCTGCCAAAACACGCCATCAAGCTGGAATGCGTTCCTCCGTCCCTTTGCGAGTCCCACGCTTTGTCATACCACCCAAATCCCATCCTCTTTCCCCTCAGTTATTTGAGTGCTTTTAAAACGAAGCGGCCTCATAAAAAGTCCATTTGCCTGCCGATGTGGGTGCTTGTCGTGCGCAGAGCTCAGCCGCGTATGTTTGTCTTAGAGAAGATGAGTGTATTTAAAGTGTTTACAGAAGAGAGGGCCTCTTTTCTGGAGTCATGGCACATCTGAGATGATCCCTGGCTCTTCTCCTGGAGGTTCCCAGAGGTGAGGAGGTCAAGGTCTGGATGGGTTCTGTACGTGCATGAGGGCGAAATTATATCTCGACCACCCTCAATTGAATCCTTTCTGTTCTTTTTTGAGTTATTGGCACCTGCTTTTTTGGTGGAGGTGGATTTGAAGGTGTGGTGTGACCCTCGAGACTCCCGCCTCCCTGGCGTTCCCTTTCTGCGGGGCCTGTTTGCCGGAGATTTGTCTTGCTTGGAAAGGCTTAGTCTTGGTGGGCTTTTGTGGAGGCGACAGAAGCGTATCGGATGCCCCTCGGTGTGGAGTCGGGGCAGGTGGGGGGATGAAAGGGTATAGTGAAAGATGTTGCGTGTGGTTCCAGCCCTGTGGGTCACAAAGGCCTGTGACCCAGACTGTACCCAGAGAGGAGGCCTACACCCTTTATAAAGATCACCTGCTTCTGTCTGTCTTTCATTCTAAATCAAGTGCAGCGGAGATAAACACACACACGCCTTAATCTAAAGCAATTTATTACTCACTCACACACATGTAGGCGTAACGCATTTTAATACACTGGTAAGGCTTTCGGTCTCCCTCATTCAGTGAATTTATCTGCATTACTAATGTTTGAATGCTTTTGTATTCACAGACACGCATGTTTACTTGGCTATCTAAATGAGGATGTACCATATACTTCTCTTGTTTTTTATCTATGCAACCAGTCAAGAGTGATGTTTCTTATGATCTTATTAAACTTATGATCTGAAGACATATTATTAAGTGCCTGAAATTGGTTTGCTGGCAAATAGGATTGGAATAAAATGAAGTTATTTACAAAACTACACAAAAACAGATGAGTTTAGACTGAATAGTGAAGGAAAAGCAGCTAACAAGTGTCCAGCATACATGAGAACTTCTTCAAGACTGTTTAAGAAGCTGAAATCTGGGCAACTAAACTAAAAATTAAACTAAACTAAACTAAACTAAAATAAAAATAATCAACTAGCAACAGCAAACACCAGTTATGTACATTGTAAACAAATCATAACAAAATTATGCTTAACTGTAAAAGAATGATAGTTTATTTTTTCAAAGTTATACATAAAACAGGGATTATTGGGTATGTTTTACTAGAAAGTTTTATTTCAGTCTTTCTACTTAAAAATTTCACGTTGAATTCAATTATTTGTGAAATGTTCTAGCAATTACTGAGTGATTTTTTTTTCAAGTAAATCCTACTTTTTTTTAGTGTAAAGACTATAATTTAATGGATAAACATTAAAAAGTTAAAGTAAAATTAATAAGCAAATAAGTAAAATTTGCTTGATAATTAAATAGTAAATTAATAATAATTTTTACCTCTGAGGACAGTATTGCAACGTATCATTACCACAGATACATTGTTGTGACCTTGAAAACTGCTACATTTTCTTAGCATAGCTCAGAGAGATTTCTATTTGTTTACTTTAGATTCTTTTTCCCGTCCCGCGTCTCTTATCTCTACACCTCCAGGGATGGTTGTTTGCCGTCTCCACACTCCGCCCCGACCCCGCCCAGCAGCCGACCCTGACCCTGTCTGAGCGTGCTCCATTGTGCACAGCACCGCATGCGTGTCCCTTCCACGCACCGAAGAGCCTGTCTATCCATCACACCTTGGTCACTTGGGGCAAAAAGAGAATAAAGAGAGAAAAGGAGGGGCGCGAAAAGGAGATAGATGAAAGTGAGGACGAATAAAAGAGCGAAATGGCAGCTTTTATGTGAACACAGTTTCAGTTGGGCGCACATGTTGCATAGAAATGCTCAAAAACCCTTTTGTGTGAGATCATTTGGATGAGGTAGCAGAACTGCCGCTTGACACGCAAGATTGTAAATAGCCGAGAATGGCTTGCGTGATGTGGGAAAGTGTGTGTGTGTGTGTTGTTTCTGGATTGCAGACAGGTATGCAGGTAGGGCTGGTGATGACAGAGACTTGAAAGGTGTTGGAACTCCCCTTAATGTCTGTGTGCGAGCAGGTAAAATTGAGGGGGCTTAAACAGCTGCCACCGGAGGGGGGTTGAAGAGTCGTGGCAGGGCAGCACATCCTCAAGAGACGACCGTTAAATGTTCTCACGTGAGGTGTTAAAGGGAGGAGCACTGCCTGGGCTTAAATGACAGAGAAACAGAGAGAGAAATGCCTTTAATGTTCCCTCGTTCGGGACACTAAACAGACACAGCAAACAAGACAGGTCACAAGCCAGGGCGGAAATACCCACGCTGGCCATCCAAACTTGATTGAGCCCAGACGTTGTACTCATTAGCTTGTTTTTGTGTTTGTCGGTGAGATGCGACACATTCGGTACACCCCGTTGTGGGCAGTTAATGAAAAGTAATAGTCTGTTAATGTTACATGTTAAATAATTAAAAAGGAAAGGGAAGAACGGCCGTTAGTTTAGTACGACAATATGTCGAGCGCTTCTTTATTGATTCAGCTGGGGGTTTCAGTGAATTTAATCAGCAGGAAGTCTGCTGTCAGTAGTCTCAGGGCTCTCTGTGTGTTCTAGAACAGAATGACTATTCATCCCATTGTTCTCCAAATGCTCTCACTGCGGCTCTCTGTTTGTAAAGGGACCGTAAACTCAAAGGCCTCAGGAGGCCCCACCAGGTTCAAACGGACTGGTGCATTGAACAAATTTAGCCTCTAGAGGGCACCGTTGTTCCATCAAGATTTAGTTTGCAGCTGTTTATAGTACTACTGTTGTGCTACCTAAAGAAAATTATTTCATTAAATTTAAAAAAAACAATAGCGATAAAGCTATGTAGTTGCTAGGTTGTTCCAGATGATTGCTTCCAATCATGTAAAAAAAGTAAAAGTAATAGCTCAACTCTTATCATTCACAGTTTCTCTCACTGTCCTATATATATATATATATGTGTGTAAATTACGTTTATTAATGTTTTGTTTATTACAAATATTTATTATTTATTTCTCACACATCTACTTTTAAAAATATGTTTACATTTCTATTTTTCTTGTTTAATATTTATTTTAAAATGTTTACAAAAATATTATTTATCATAATGTTCATTATTTCAGACATCAAAATTTTTCCCCCTTATTTTCATATAGTTTTTAAGTTTTCTTTGCAAAGAAAAAAAATTACACTGGAAACAAGAGACATAAATTCATCAACAATTTTTTTGGGTGGGAATTATGACATATATTGCAAAATATTATTGACTAGTTTATAATTTTCTGCCTTTTCCTGCTGATACTTCCAAACTAGCTTTCTTACAGTTTAGACAATATCTACAGTAGCCAGTTTGATCATTTTACCATAACTAGATTAAAAAGTTGAAATAATAAAAAGGCAGGATTTGGGCAATATTTATTTATTTAGTGCTTATTTGTGTAACTAAAACAATATTACAATATAAAAACAATCTGTTAAAGCTTATTTAGTCCTGTTATGAAAAGTTTTGGTATTTGTGCCTTTGTGTTGATCATGCTGGGAAAAAAAATTATGCTTCAACTGTTGCTGATTGTTGTTTTCAAGTAATATTGTCATGAAACATTCTATCAACACTTCTAATTCGTTCTCCACTCACAGGCAGTGTACAACCTGGCCAATGTTGCATGCAAGTGTCACGGAGTCTCCGGCTCGTGCAGCCTGAAAACCTGTTGGCTCCAGCTGGCTGACTTCCGTCGTGTGGGAGAGTTCCTGAAAGAGAAATACGACAGTGGCGCCGCCATGCGCATCAACCGACGAGGCAAGCTGGAGCTGGTCAACAACCGCTTTAACCCCCCGACGAGTGAGGACCTGGTGTACATCGACCCCAGCCCGGACTACTGCCTGCGTAACGAGACCACCGGCTCTCTGGGCACCCAGGGGCGCCTGTGCAACAAGACCTCGGAGGGCATGGACGGCTGCGAGCTCATGTGCTGCGGTCGCGGTTACGACCAGTTCAAGACCTACAAACACGAGCGCTGCCACTGCAAGTTCCACTGGTGCTGCTACGTCAAGTGCAAGCGCTGCACGTCGCTCGTAGACCAGTTTGTGTGCAAGTAGCAGCCTAGGGACGGGACAGACGCCCTGGAGAGGCACTGAGCAATTAGCGGGAGAAGAACGGGACCCTTAACGGACCCAGAGGGGGAACTTAGAGATAATTAAATGTAAAATGATATATTAAATAGCAACAAATTAAAGTATATAAATAATTGTACGTGTGCCATTGATAGTAATTTAATGACCTTTTCTGACTCAAGAATCAAAAGTTGGACGTCATTGATGAAAAGGAGGCACCGGTGTGATGTATTCTGGCTCAAGCTGTTGTTCTCTTGATGTTTGAATCCAGAGAGGCACAAACTCTTTGCTTGTTCTAAAAAGAAGAGCCTACAAACTCTTCAGAGACTCTAAAAAGGTAGAGATGCAGAAAGAGGACGGAGAACAACGGCTCATCGCCTTTTCCAGACCTTCGGTCCGCCACTGATTCACCTCCACAAACACACTCCACCTTGCCGATATCAGAGCTCTTAAGAACCTTGAGTCAGAGAATTGTGGAATTATTGGACATGTGTTCCATGATGTCATAAAGATCCTTGAGATATGACAAGAACAGAATGCTGCCTGTTACCTGTCACACAAGCATTTCTGCTAATAAACCTGGAGAGACGTGTGAAAAATGAAACCATGAATGAGTAGGAACGTTTTTACCTGAATTGGAGCAACACGCACACACACACAACTCCTTTTATTCTTCCAAAATCATTTGATTTGTATCCTTCGTATAGGCTTTCAAAAGTCTGTAATGAACCTTTGATGCATTTCAGGGGCTTCCGTACATCATATCTTGGAATTACATCTAATCTAGAGCAGAGAATATTGTGTTGGTTCTGTCACCGTCTTTGTCATTGTTGGTTGAAACGGTTCAAAGCCTCACGGTAATGAATGTGTGTCTGGTAAATGAAAATAGGGGGAAAAAATCAAGGCTACATAAGGACTGCAAAAACTATTATTGTAACCAAATACTAGTGGTTCAGACTATATTTTTATTAATTCTTTCTCATTTTATACATCATATGTATTGTTCTAATTACTATTTTTTGATAAAGAAGCTTTTAACTGGGGATTTATATGCTAGCAGAGAAGATATTACTGGCCACTGGATGGAAGGGGCGATCATAGCCGAACTCTCCCACTGTCAGGCCGCGGAACAAGACAATAAGATCTTTTGTTCATTCATGAGTGTTTTGGAGGAAAACTACACTTGTAAATAACAGCCAGTCAGTCATATATGCCATTAACACTTACAATCTCTTTGACATGTCACTCCACAGTTTGTTTGCTGCCCTGTGATCATATGCTTGTTGTGTGTATTCCCCCTCATTCAAACCAGTAATATTAAAAATATGAATAGTGATTATTATTACCTACTCTGCTGCTTTACTTTTGTTTAACACTCTGTGTTTGTTCATGTTGCTTTGTGGAATGACTTCATCACATTTATGACCAGGGTTATAGATTGCATAAAGTTATATGTGATATGTGCATAAGTCATTAAAATGCTGCTCATATGATCTATTCTATTGATACGATCAAGCATTTTTGGTATCATGCATTATCTATGTGTTGTAAATGAAATATATTGTAACTTTTACACTCACACTCGATATTTTTCATACAGGCAGTGATCACGTGATTAGTTCGAGTAGTGCCATATTTAATTTTTTTGACTAATGAAAATGAGGCTGTGAGGGATAATGGATTGTACTGCCATTTAACAGCATACTGATTATTCAGCTGATGAAACATCAGTTTTAAAAGTTGTGAAAGTGATGTGATCTAGGACCTTTATACAGTGTGTGCCTTTGTAAAGACTCTGAGTCTATCCATCACAGCTTTGTTTTCAATATGGTCTATGTTGCTCAACTTGTGTTTTTTGGAGAAGTTGCAGGGTGGGGTGGCCTTGCTTTTCTTTATACCTAACCAAACACAAACATCTCAGTTCAGATTCCAGTTCCTTGGTTCACACCCTCTTTTTCACTGGTCCGGACTAGTTTCACTGATGCCAATTGTCTACAGTTCCCATCGCATTATTAGTAGATCAGCTCACTGGTTTTGTTATGCAATTAGTAGACACTGGCACAAACTGTACTGTGTGAACCGCATGCAGGTTGGGAGAGTTTCCAGTGAATACTTAATGAAAGTATTGACAGGTCTTTCTGCATGCCCTCCTCTAACATCTGTTTTGCAAATAGGTGGGTGCCTTTTTTTTTTTTTTTGGATGGTTATCAGCCTCATTTAATGTTGGGCCAGAACACATAGGCTTATGTTCCACTTATCTGGTTTCTCATTGGGTTTGAATGGTCAAATGACCATGACCTGAGCTGGTTTGGACTGGAAATTCTCCAGAAAGCTCATATAGGCCAAAACACCACAGGAAACATATAACCACATACAGCCAGGCAGAGACCACTATCGAAACCAGCGCTTACATTTAGCATTTTTTCCTGCTTCGTTGGACTGAATAAATATGAATTTTAGATTTCCTGAATGTGGTGTAACCTACATTCTCGCCTTTATACAGACTTAAGTCTTGATTAGTGATAATGGTCAAAGCCTAGGTATAATTTCTCTGTAAAGATCATAGTACATTTTCTCTATAACCTTTGTCATCGATTACATCATTTGTTAATCAAGTAGGCTACTTTCCAACATTGCACAACTAAAGCTGTTAGCATTGATATCATATTTGAATAACTGATAGGGAGGGATGTCACTGCATATCCCCAGTTTCTGTGATGCAAATATTTGAATCTGTGTAATAGATTGCACAAAATCATAGCCTTCAAATCAATTCATCACAGGCCCATGACAGCATGGTTGTTATCATTATAGGCATTGGGGGACTCGGTGTCTACCTCAGTATTCACAATAGCGGTCGATCAACATGGGTTGTTAAATGATAGATTCGTAAACTTTTTACATTTGCCCCCTCTTAATCTTATCAATATTTGGTTGCATCTTTATATGGCAATATCCTAAAGGTTCTGAGTAATGTTTTTTACTAAATGAACATAAGTAATTAAAATAGTTCATATTTAAACATAAAATAACATATATATAAATATACTGTGCCTGTGAACAAAAAACATGAAAGAAAACATGAATCCCACAAACAAACAAGTCAACCGCGGACTACAAATCCCGTCAAACCGGTTATCCTGAAACTCGATCACGTGACCTATCCGCGCATTCTGATTGGCCACGCTGCCCTCACGCGAGGGGCGTCACACTAACACTCAACGATATCCAGAAAATCCAGCCAGGTCGAGCCAGTCAATCAGTCCACCGGATCCGCAGCGCTGCTCCGACTATAGAGCACTCTTGAGGGACAACCGCTCGCCGCTTACGCAGACAGGTGAGCAAAAACCCGACACTCCCATGTAGTCGATAGAGTATGTTTTAGGGTGTTTCTGACTGTATTTTTGCGTTAATGAAGTTGTTTGTGTCAGTATTGCTAGCTGACTAGCTCCCGTTGCTACGCTGCATGAAACGGTCCGTCTGTTGTTTTCCAGCTTTTTCTTAAAGGGAATTTGATTTTAAACGGTTTAACAGATCGGTATATTATCATAGACGCGTCTAAAAGCTTCTGACGAACGTGATTAACCAGAAGAATAAGTACGTGGTCTAAACCCTCTGTATTAGTCACTTTCAGACTTGTTTGTGTCGGTCTCTGAGTGGTGAGTGTGCCACGGATGGGGCTTTTGTTTGGAGTTTTCATTCTTCTGTCGTCTATTTTCCCAACTTTTTATGCTTGTAAAGGGTTCTGGCCAAGTTTCACGTTGTTACAAGAGAGATGACAATAGAAGATGCTGTTTTTGTTTGGGTTGTAAACAAAACGGCTTCAATTTAAAGGAACAGCTCACACAAATGAAACATTCTGTCATCATTTACTTTTGTCTTCCCTAAAACACAAAAAGAGATGTTAGGCAGGATGATAACTAAAGTCACCATTCACTTTTGGTTCATGTTTTTTCCAACACGAAGAAAGTAAAGGGTGACTGATGCTGACATCATGCATAACATCTCCATTTGTGTTTTAAGGAAGACAGAAAGTCATATAAGTTTGGAACAACATGAGGGTGAGTAAATGATGATGGAATTGTAATTTTTGGATGAGCAAACCTTTAAAAAAACAGGATTAAACTGGTAGAGGGCAAACAAAAAGGTGTTTTTAGTATAGTGGCAGTGGGAAAAAAAAAGTAAGCATTCCAGTTGAAGTCTATGTTAAGCAAGTGTGAAAGTGGTTGACAGCTTGCTGTTGATCTTATTGACTTGTCATCACTACAGGCATTTCTGACCTAGTTTTCGTTTGCCTCCCATGAGTACACAAGTTTCTTCTCTTTGTTTACGTTGAGGATGAATTCCCTCAGTCCATTTCATTATTTCAGATCCACTTCAATGTCATATTGCAGCCCAGTTATATGCTGGTTGTAGTGTTGTTGTCACATTACCAAAATTTCAGTATTCGGTACCAATACCAGTGGAAATCCACGGTTCTTGGTACCAATTTCGGTACCAAAGCAAAACACAAAAACAAACAGAAACCATTCCCTTACTGCTCAAGCTGTTTCCTCGTTTTGAGTTCGCCACGTCTCAGTGCTTTTATGAAGAGAGCACATCTGCGCACCTTTCGGATAGCGCATCAAGAACCGGGTTGACCGGGTACTCGGTACCACCGGTACTTAAAAAAACAATGTTGTTCACAGGCAAAGTAACTGGTTTTGTTTGTATAATTACTAGGGTTGTGACGGTGAGGAAATTATCCCACCGGTTAATCGTCGTGTGACAATACCGGTATCACCATGGGAGTGGGGCGTTCCCTCTTTTCTTCGCTTTCCTTCGCTTTTAAATAGCTTGTAAAAGCGGTGTGCCCATTTTACTTTCACTTTCAAATAGCGGCAATTCGGAGTAAAGCAATTGTTT
>NW_015624564.1:1533964-1534675 GCF_001515625.1 Sinocyclocheilus rhinocerous | reverse complement strand
CTGCATTGAGCAGCCGCGTTCAGTTTTTAATTGTAGTGTCTGTTCTTTTACTGAACTAAATGATTTTTATTACTATAAAAAATCAAAATGACAGTGGGGGTTGGTGACGCAGTGGGCAAGTGACGTAACCGGTGTTGCGGCTTAACACCGGTATCACCGTCAGCGCCGTCTATCGCGGCAAGCCTAATAATTACTCAACTTTTTCAACTTTTTTTAAACCGTGCACTTTTTTTTTTAAGTGATACAGCAATTAGTTTACAATTACAATACAAAAATCTGATTAAAGACAGTCTTGTTCACAAAACAACTATCTGATAAAAAATTCTTAATGCATATGTTTTATTGTTGTAATTAAGCTAACCAAGATGGCGCTGCGTATGGCTGCCTCGTTCTGGAGCTCTCCAGTTGTTTTAATGTTTTTATTTGTTTTTCTTGGCCGGTGCTTTTTTTAAACACTAAGTTTTACCAGGGATAAACTGCTAAACATTCGGCAGTGCACACCACACAATCTTCTCTATTTCTGTTTATATATATATATATTAGGGCTGTGCAATTAATCGCATGCGATTGTCATGCGCATCTCGTCAGTAAAGCCGGTCCCGTGATTAGTAGTAAATCTCCATTACCTGCTTTCAGATGGAGCGGCATTTAATTCACAGAGCCGTAGATCACTGACAAGCTACGCAATATCGTGTTCATTATCGCAGGCGA
>NW_015624564.1:1529868-1533315 GCF_001515625.1 Sinocyclocheilus rhinocerous | reverse complement strand
CTTCCTATTGTTTTTGACTTGTGTTTTAATATGTTGGCTAACGTTATATGAAGATTAAGAATTCTGTCAGGCTATTGATTGATTTTCCATTGTTCTGCATTTCCCCAGCTGATTTGAATAAATAAGCTATGCTTTGACCGACGTTAGTGTATACTCTTCTTTTTATTTTTATTTTTAACGACGCCCTAAAATGAAATGATGATAACGCGAGGCAAGTGTGCGGCAAGCGAATTCATTGAGGGATTTGACAGTGTGATTCATAGATTAAGTATTTCAAATATAGGCTATGCTACACGCACGCACAGAGGTTTTTTTTTCTTACCATCTTTTGGGGGTTTCTTGCTTTTAGACTAGTCGACTAGTCGGATACAAAACTTTCGTTTAAACGTCAGTCAAATTAGTCGTCACGCACATCCCTAATAAATATATATATATATATATATTAGTGTTGTCAAAAGTACAGAACTAAGCTTCTGTCACCAGAACAAATTCCTTGTATGTGCAAACATACTTGGCAATAAATCTCTTTCTGAATGTGATTCTGACTTAGTTATTATTGTATCAAAAAGCATAAAACTTTTTTTTTTTTGCATATACATTATTTGATGCTGAAACATAAAAAAAAAATATTGCATTCATCATAAAAAGAAAAAAAATTCGTCATACCGTCTCCTTAACTGTTTTTGTAGTAAGATGAAGCCTTGTGTGCCACACTTTGGAAATATGTTCCAGGACAGCTAGTCATCTTGAAATAAATTGGTTATCATGGGACAGAAGTCTTGCCCCAAACCAGCTGTACTTCCAAATAACTGGCATCTCCTCTCTCATGCATGGGATGAATGCTAAATATAATAGTGTTGTTGATCTACTACTACAAAGTGCATTAGCTTTTTTTTTCTTTTTTTTTTGGTTGTTGGCGAGGGCCTCTAAACAGTGTCTCATTGGCTATAAATAGAGCCTGTGCTTGTCAAAGCTGCCTGCCATCAGGTAAGCGTCTTAGACCAAACACTTGCCATTTCAAATTGACTGCCTATCTGTGTGTCAAGCAAGTGAAAGGCACTCTTTACGGTCCTCTCAATGACAGTCAGTGCATCAGGGCTCTACAATGCGACCATTTCAGTGCAACTATGAAAATTTTTTTAGGAGCACCAGTGCGACTGACCCGATCATCATCATATTTGTGATTGTGCTCAGGGGAGCTTCAAAGGTTTCTACGTTTTTTTGCAGTGTTGAGTAATGTATCACAGACATATCTCATGAATCCTTTTATAAGCAAAGTGTAGACAGGGTGTAAATAAGAGATTCATTGCGCAGTGTAGAGAGCTTTGTTGATTATAAATGTGATACCGCGATGAACTAAGATGAGTGACAGCTTTTAATGATTTTTAAGGGAGTTTGTAAATGTGATACTGATTTAATACAACAGTTCAATAAATAATATTAAGTGACTTACATTGTCTGACTATAACACATATTTGATTTTTAACTTATGTTTCTTATTCTACTTGTTCTTATTCTGTCGTTTTAATTACAATTTTTAATAAGCTTATAAAATATAATTTTTAAAGAATTTGACAAAAGATGACATACTTTTAATAAAGTTAGAAAAATGCCATTACAAAGGTAAAAACAAAATTCCACTGTAAAACACTTTAAGGAGTCAAATATCACCTCGTAATGGGAATGCTAATTTTTTTTATAAAATTTTGGATTATTGATTAGAAGGTGCTCCTAAAATTGAACGTGCTCCTAAAAAGAAAGGTAAGCGTAGAGCCCTGTGCATATCACATCCATGCACCTTTACTTAGTATTAAATGTGGACTGAGATATTAACAAAAAATAGGTAGTGTTCACAGGAGATCAGCATGTAAGTTTCAGTTGCTGATGTTTCGAGAACCAAATGAACTCGCAGCCATCTAGACAGATGATGCAAAGATGTAGTTTGACCTTTGCACATTTAAAATGTTTGTACAAATATACATAGAACAATCCCAGACAGTGCTACAATATAGAGATTGACCAATACAAATGTCTAATAACTGACAGTTTTTTAAAAATTGTATTACTACTTTTTCTCACTAATAATAAAATAATCATAATATAAACTGTTTTTATTATTGTTGTTATTATGCCATTATTTTATTTATTATTTTTTAGTATTTATATACACATTATTTTTAAGTAGTTTTTTTTGTAGATTTATGCAAATACATACATTAAGGTAATTTGCTTGTGAAAACTGTTGTTTGATGGTGATATTTCGTGCTGTTTGTTTTTAAAGAGCAGTAGACACGATATTAAAGAACCAATAACCTATTAAGAGGAAAGTGTTAATGTTGGTCAAACCGATTATCGGTCCATCTCTCTATTATAGTGTCAGCAGTAGTTGTGGGCCTCTGCAGTGTGGAAAGGCACCTTATCAGAGAGGCTGATTGTGTGCCATTGATCGACAAAGCAAACATCTTTTAAATGTCAAGGGAGCCACTCAACTCCTGAAAATCTTAATTGATTTGGTTTGGCTTGTGGTAGGTGTGAGAGCATAAAGTGTGTTTAAATCCAAAATACTATGCGCTGTGTGGCACATCAGCATGTCATTCCTCACTTCCCAAAATCTGAACAAGGTGGGATGACGTTGCCAAGACGACCGTCTCCACTGTGGCTCATCCTGTTTGTGTAGATAATGTACTGGAGAGCTGCTCCGTAATCCATGTCATTTTGCCTTAGTCTATTCATTCTGACACCAGCCGTTTCTTTAGTCCTCTATGGTGAATTGGAGGTTTAGGCAAAGCTCTCAGTTTGACCTTGGTCACACTGGCTTGCTCATGAGCTGGGCCTGTGTCAAAGCAAATGAAGCATTTGACAATCTGGAATGTCCGTGGCAAATGGTGAGTTGTGAAGGACAGGTTAACCTATTTCTGCATCATGACTTGTAGTTATTATTATTCAGTGTCAGATAGTGATGCACCAAAAATTCTTGACTGAAATCAAAAATATTTTGCTCTGATTTAGCATCGGAGGGGCTGAGGATGCAGTTAATATATTTTTAAACTCGGATGAATGTCTATCACAATTTTTTCTAATATAGATTAGCAGTCGGATTTTTCTCTTTGACTCTCTCACAAAGGCACTCTTCCTCTCTGACAGAAGTTCAGTGCTGCGCTGGTGGTCAGTCCTGGTCTCATGACCGACAGACGGCACACAAAGGCACCTCTAACCCCTTTCCTCACTCTCTTACCCAGTCTCATGACACACACGCAACGACTGGCTCCAGCATAGTGTTGGGTGATATGGTCATTTTTCAAATCGTCATATCGCCAGTCCGTGAGATCGCCGATAGACGATATTATCGTGCATGGGTGGGTGGGGGCAAGAGAGAGACTCCCTGTACTTGTCATAGGCTATTTCATAACTGTTTGGTGTTTTAAACCGCGTGCACGAGAGAGAGAG
>NW_015624564.1:1529291-1529805 GCF_001515625.1 Sinocyclocheilus rhinocerous | reverse complement strand
CCCCATGACGAGCCCGACGCACCGCCACAGAAACAAGAATGAGATGCGTTCTAACATAACTGTGGCATTAAACTCAGTTAGTGAGGGCTCGGTTAAAATATTGCACATATATCAGGGCTCTAGACTCATTCTTCCCACTGGTCGCTCTTTTGTGACTAAACTTTCTTAATTTGGTCGCAAATTTTTTTTTTTGCTACAACATTTGATTAATCAATGCATGCTGATGAACTTTTATCATAGTTTATAGTTATATGGTAACAAAAGTGTTCAACATTCAACGCGTTCTTTTTCATCAGTATTATTTGTGATTTAAATTGTGAACGAAGAGATGGATTTATTGTTATTCCTAATTAAAAAGCACAACAACAATAAAACAGTAGGCTACAATAACAAACTAGCTTACATAACCTTTATTAACAAAAACGAATAAGACGAGGCATGGCATAGGATACATGCTGTATATACCGACTAATAAATTACAGAATGTTTAACAAACACTGAGGAATCAAATAAA
>NW_015624564.1:1525886-1529101 GCF_001515625.1 Sinocyclocheilus rhinocerous | reverse complement strand
GAGCCCTGTATATAGGCCGTTCAGATTACTTGTTAAAGTGCAACGAAATACCTTATATCGTCTGCTGATATGTGTTTGTGGTTGGAGACTCCTTCACCAGCTACAGACTCCTTATTAGCGGGCAATTTGATAATAATAGCCGAATTATAATGGGCCGCATAATAATAATAATAATAATAATTTATTATTATTATTTAATACATTAATAGGAGAATGAGCCTAATATCGTCTTGACTACCGACAAAGAAATCTGATATCGTCGATATTAGAGCCCGACCGATACCGATATTAGGGTGTTAAAAAAAAAAGGCAGATAATTCATTCACGGATTTGCGCTACTGTCTTCACACGAAAACTTACTAGAGAAGTGTGAAGTGTGACATAATATACCTCTGTAAATAAATACTATATAAATTCACGTCTCGCGCACTTTAATGCCCTTTGAATGGTCTCGTTTGAAAGCGGGCCTCTAGGCGTACACTCGATTCTCGTTCGAAAGGGTTCCTCGAGCTGAAGGGATCCCCCGAAATTGGTGCGGATTCGCTGCACCGTTACGGAGATATGGCCGTTCAAAGTTTCAGTGGTTTTCCATAGACTTAAGCTTCAAAAGCGTTTCATCCAGGTCGCCAGTAGCTAACAATGGAGTGCGATCTGCTGGACAAACTAAGTAATTACACCATTTCAAGTATTTTATCTGCGTTATATGTTCTGTAAAAAAAAAATCCATATCGGCGGCATATTCGCCAATACCGATATATCGGCAACAGGCTCATATCGGCCGATAATATCTGCAAAACGATATATCGGTCGTGCTCTAGTCGATATCTCTGACTATCGTCGATACATGATACTATCGTCTATCGGCACAACCCTACTCCAGCAACTGCTTTTATTTGGGTTTCTCCATTCCCTCACTTGTTTTGTTTTAGACATTTTTCCTTCAGTCAATAATCCTGATGTTGCAGCTGTGTATTTATGCTTCTCGTAGGGACATGGTAGTTAGCACCAGTAAGGTCTACTCTTTGAATATTCCTACCAGGGATGCTGAACACAATATACGTTTCTGTTGTGTGGTAGTAAAATCACGATTGGTTTGTGTTCTGTTCTCTCTCTCTCTCGCTTTCTGAAAGTCAGAATTAGGTTTCCCACTGTCAGGGAAATATCAAGGAATTTAAAAACTTCCAGCCCCAGATCTTTACTGAATCTTTTATCTTCTATTATGTGTTTTTATTTTATATTTAGTAATATTTCATATTATTTATTTAAAAATTAACTAGCTTTCTATATTTATTTAAAATTGAAAAACACATGTAATAATTAATATTATTTATATATTTATTAATATTTTGTTTAAATATTAATACATATATATGCATTCATATATTTAATATTTTGTATTTATTATATATTTTTAAAAATGTTTTAATATAATTAAGTTCTTATAGCTAATGAAATAAAATATAAATGGCTCTGAGTGCAGTCTGTCACTACAAAATGATTTTTTTACATTTACTTAGTCTGCGTGAACCGGAAGTTGCTGCCGACTTTCAGTATGGTGACGTATTAACATCTGAAACGGAGTATTGAATAGAGGGCAGGGTTTTATTTTTGCACTACTCTCATTCCTCACTCACAGCAAACTAATGGTTGGAGGGGCGTGGTTATGCATATTCTGCCCCAGCCATCAAACTGATGTCATCAGAGAAGGAATGCCATTCCAGAGTGGAAGCAAATGATCAGATTTTGTTTAAAGATTACCAAGACAAACACATTTTTTTTCAGTGGATTAAATTTAATTGTTCAGCTGGCCAATCAGAGCAGACTGTGCTTGTCGGAAGGAGGGACTTTGTAAAAAACGAAGCGTTTGAGAGAGGCGGGGCATAGAGAATCTACAATAATGTACAGTATTTGAAAAATAATGTGTTTTTTGAACATTAAAGCATGTCAACATATTCTGTTACACCAAATACACAAAATAATGATCTTTAAAAAAGCATCATATGACCCCTTTAAGACTAGCAATGTGCGCTAGCAAAATTAATATTGTAAATTTTGATTTCATGCATACTTTAATGACGCACAACTTAAAGACTGTTAAAGTTGATTTTGGCTATGTTATGTTGAAGAATTTAGATCTTGAGAATCAATAGATTTTGTGTGTGAGTGTGTGAGATGTTATTAACATAAATGGAATTCTCATGCAGTCGCTACACACAATCTGAGTCACATGCATGTCACATCATATGCGTGACTCACTGGGTTGGCAAAGCTCTGTGGCATTCCTGAGGTTCAACTGCTGTCAAAACATAAAAGCTGTGCTACAATTCCATGAATCACCA
This sequence comes from Sinocyclocheilus rhinocerous, assembly GCF_001515625.1. NCBI lineage: Eukaryota > Metazoa > Chordata > Actinopteri > Cypriniformes > Cyprinidae > Sinocyclocheilus > Sinocyclocheilus rhinocerous. The sequence continues at coordinate 1,526,762 of NW_015624564.1, read as the reverse complement.
CTTCTTCTTTGAATTTGCGTGTGTGCAACTTTCTGTAAACCGAGAGGTGGATCCAGTATAGCTTTTCACATGTCTGGTGAAATGCAAGCATTTCACTGTCCAATTTAGTCAGTCATCTAAGTAGCACACGTGACGGTATAGTGTGCAACATCATGTCTTGCAGCTTATGTGTTTGTCCATCTGTAGGTGTGGTATAGACTGTGTGCTTGCATATGTGTCTGTCTCAGTCTCTCTCCTTACAGCTTAATAGTGATTCATTTCCTTCATGCCCACTCTTGAACAACGGCTGATGCTGCAAAGTACATCCAGAGTCAAGCAGGCTTTGTTCCATGGACAGGGAGACTGTGACACACAACTTACTATTCTAGTATTACTTGTTCTGATTTTTATTCCTCTTTTTGCATCTTGTTGTTGGTCTCATTAAATGCTTTCTTCCCATTTCTAGAGAGTTTTACAGCAGTCAGAGAGTGTGGACCGATGCCTTTTTAGGTTCTGGAGAAGGTACACCGGATCTAAGTGATAGTATATGGAGTTGTAGAAAGGGAGAGATGTAGTTTAAAGTCTGGTGTCACGGATCAGCGACATTCTCTCAGGTGCTCTTTGACAGTTGTTGCCATGCTAGAGGTAGGGTTGTGACTGTGAAAATCGCGCTATAAAGCGATTTAGAAATCGCGCAAGCTCAAATCGCGATGTTATGACGATTTCGATTAATCGCACAGCTCTAGTGTACAGGTATATAACAATAGACAGTTGTATGTACAGGTATATTATGTGCAAATTGAAATGTAGACTGAGTATGTGTGTTAGATAAATAAGTGTATGAGTGAATAAATGGTGTGTGTTCCACAGTTATTGTCAAGTGTTCATGAGATGGAT
>NW_015624564.1:1517901-1524861 GCF_001515625.1 Sinocyclocheilus rhinocerous | reverse complement strand
GGGGGTGGTCTCATTCGAAAGAGGGCCTCGAGACGTACACTCGATTCGCGTTCGAGAGGGTTCCTCGAGCTGAAGGGATCCCCCGAATTTGGTGCGGATTTGCCGCGCCGTTACGGAGATATGGCCGTTCAAAGTTTCAATGGTTTTCCATAGACTTAAGCTTTAAAGCGTTTCATCCAGGTAGCCAGTAGCAAACAATGGAGCGTGCTCTGCTGGACAAACTAAGTAATTACACCATTTCAAGCATTTTATCTGTGTTATATGTTCTGTAAAAAAATGTTCATATCGGCAGCATATTCGCCGATACGATATATCAGCAACAAGGCTCATATCGGCCGATAATATCGGCTAAACGATATATCGGTCGGGCTCTAATCTGTATAAGTGTGTTTAAGCTTTGTTCCTAGGAATACTGCTAGGCACTGTGTTGACTTTGTTCACACTGCACAAAAATTCAATCCGCTTTTTATATCTAATCTTCCTGCAATATAATTTCTCAAGTGTTCGAATCAGATCTGTTTGTTCAGATTGTGTAATCAATATCCAGTGTATTTATCTATGTCGATTGATATAGAATAGATGTACGTGTCCACTTGATGCTGAGAGACTCATACAAAAACAACTGCTCATGTCTTTCCAGACAATTCGATGCGATGCTGAACAAAGTTGCTCACAAAGTGCATGAGAACATGAGCTACTCTGATGACGCTGACGTGTTCACTTATTCACTGCATAGTCTGCTATATGAGGATAAAGTAAGTAAAAATGTATTTGGACGCAGCTCCAATCATATGGCACGCTTTTACAGACGTATTACGCAAACAAACCAAAAAACGTTAGTACTACAGTTTTAAATACATAATTTAAAAGATTTGTTTTGCATATGTATTTATTCTTGCCTTTCTGAATGCTTTTTTTTTTTTTTTTACTTGTATTTAATATTTTTATAATAATAATAATTATTATTATTATTGGCCAAATTGTGCAGCCCTTCAAATAAGCACAGTAAAACTGGAGCTCTTTAAAAAAAAAAATAATAATTCAATCTCAATTTTTACAAGAAATGTTTTTTTTCGCTAAAATTGTGCGGCCTTACTGAATGACCAAAAACTGCTTGCAATTCGTTCTGACTGTGCAAACTGAGACTCTTTTCAAAAATCTGGTTTTAAGATAATTTCATACCACTTGTATGTGAATTTATACATCAGATTATTGCTTTTTTGTAAGCTTAGCATCAGAAAAACACAAGTCAGATAAATTGATTTTGTGCAAGGCAAGACTTGCCAGCTGTAGGATTACATGTGAATATGACACTCATGTCAGAGTTAAATGATGCCAGAGGATTTGAACGGCCATTTATTAACTGAATATAATGAATTAGCTGATAATTAACCATTATGACTTGTGAGCTCCTTCCCACCCTCTGAATGAATGAATGGATGGATAAATGTATGGAGACATTGAAACTGTGTGTATCAGTTTTCTCCTCAGGCACAACAGTCCTGCACAGCAGGCCAAGGAAGCAAAAGGGGTCAGTTTCACACTCCAGTGTGTCACATGATACCAAAATGGTTTGTGACACCAGAGAATGCTGAACTTGAGAAGAAAAGGGCATCGTCATGTTTTTTGTCAAACTGGACACAGACCATCGTGCAATTAGAGTTTCTAGTTGAATCTGATTTCCTGGTTTGTGAACACGCAGCTGTTGCCACACTTTTCATTTACAAAAGGAGTGAAACAGACGGATGCTGTCAGATTCACAGCTGTGGCTGTGAAGCCTCTCGCTTCTGTGAACTTGGTAGACTGCTCAAGGCTTGCAGCTGATACCTCAACTCATATTAAATGCACTTCAGGCTGGCAGAGAACGTTTGAAGGAGGGGGCTGATTTCAATTATTAGTCAAATGCTGTAAATGTGGCGTAAAACCTGATCTGTATTTTGTCAGAATGTGGATGCAGATTGCTAAGAGATCCTGATTATCCTTGTTAGCTTTTTAGCATGACTTGAGCTATTTAGTGACAATGGACCTCAGGTGACCGGTTTTAACTCAAGTGCCCTTGTGTGGTGTGAGTACCCTGGCAGGGCCGCAGGGTTTGCAACATCTGATTGCTGCAGTCGGGATGAAAGTATTGTATTTTGAGCTTGGATTAAGGCTTTGTCGGATCTTGTACAGATGTTTTCAACAAACCCTGCTATGTACTAATAGGCAGCATCACTGATTTCAAAACCTGTTGTGAAATGGGATTTATGAACTTTTGTGTAGTTTCATTGAGTTCTTACTCCGTTTATGCAAAGCCCATTGAGTCGTTTCCCTTTTATGTAATTTAACACTACAACTGACCAGATGCATAACTTCTCAATCATTTTGCTTATGCATCCACCGTTGCAGTCACATGTATTTTACTGCCGTCTAACCCCATTCTTTTAGCAAGCAGAAGTAAATGGGCATTGATTGGAGCCGGTTTATATGTTTAGCTGCTGATGTTTCAGAGCATATGATATTTTTGGCAAATGTACGATTGTTAATTACAGCTATATCAAGTAACAAGCCCATTGTGCTAATTATGGAAACATGATGAATGTGGGCTTAAGTGTTTGGGGTCAGTAATATCATTATATCTATTATAGTAGATTATATTTAATGTTATTTCTTATGTCTTTACCAGGTCCATCAGCGAGTCTCGTGTTCTGCTGTGAATCCACGGAGGACAGTTTTGGAGTCGAGCGCCCTCTTGGTACAGTCTGGCTCAGTGGTATTAAGAAAGAGCAACAGCAACAGGAAGCAAGCTGGACAGGGGGGAGGTGAGGGAGGACGAGGGCGCTGCCTTTGTCCTGAGACACAGAGTCTGTACCAGCAGTGATACCGACCCCACCCGCACATCCACCTCAGGTGGCCAGGAGGCCATGAGTGCCAGCGCAGATCACAGATTGTACAGCCCCTCACAGAATGGGGTGAGTGCAGAACCACAGAGGCCATTGCTATTTACTAATGAGAAACTGATTAGCTTTTGTCAGACTTGATCAGACTTGATCAACCATCCTGCTCCCTAGATATTGACATTGACATAAAAGACATATAGGTCAACCACTGCTATATATCCTGTTTGTTATGGTAGTGGGGCATAATAAAGCAAAAAACTAGACGCAGTGCATTAAGCTCCCGTAACCTTGGTAAAATCATGAACACACAACTTTGAGTGATTTCTATCAGTTTAATCAAATACACCAATTTTCAATAAATTATATATTAACAGCAGTAAGCAATTCCTCTGACAAATAATTTAGTTAATTAGCCTAACTAACCATTTTAATGGTTTGTAGCAACTTGGCACATTAGAAATTCATTTGATGTGCCTTAACAGGTGTTTGTGTGTAGGCTCTTTCACAGTGGCTCTTCTGATCAGATTTTAGACTCCGAACATTTAGAATAAAAGTGTATAAACCGCAAACTTCACTTATCTATACCAAAGGACACAGAAACCTCCATTTCAGCCACACTGAAATGCATGTATAAAGTAGTTTAGGATCACAAGTAGCTTATACTGATTGCTTACAAATTCTCACTCAATAAGAAAAGTGCATTCACTTGAGAACTCAATGGACTGTTTATAAAAGCTAATGAACTATTAACGAATGCTTTACAGTGACTGCACACACTCTAATTTGCATCTGCAGTCCATTATGGCCCATGAGTCCAGCAGATTCATCATTTGAGGTGCGGCGTACAGAAGAATTGCACAGGGATCATGTACTTGTGCATTATTTGTTTCTGTGAGCTATAATTACTTGCTACAGTCCAATATAGACAGAGTTTTTTAGTATCAGAAGAGTCTGTACAGGCTCAAAAGGTTGTCAAAGGATCTGTGGAGCAATCCAGATTGGTTTAGATGAGGATCATAGGAATATGCCTAGGGAGAAAGAGACGGTTACATTAAACTGGCTGAGTTGATCTTTTCCTGTTCATTTGGTTAGATATTGCTTGTTTATATTACGTGCCTGATTTTGAATAATTTGTATCTATGTCTCTACGTCAGCTACATGTTACACTGATATGCAGATAGCTCTAACATTGTTAGCAGATTTAAAGAGGACTCTTTGTATTTGCATGAGCTCTCTGTGTCTGTTATTTGCATGCATCCAACACAAATACACACAGTGGTTGTGTATTGTGTAATCTGACTTGGGCAATGTTTGTGTCAGTCATTGTAATCCACGTGGCAGTTGGCTGCCGAGGCTGTGGCGTGGTGTGGTCAGACAGGGCAGGTGTAAAACTATCCCATCCCCAGAGCAGACACCCTACTGGCTTTTCTGGTTAAGGTAGATCCACGACAACAAGGCCAGGCTGATGAAATTTTAAACAGTCCTCAGGACACAGTAATAGACACTGTTTGGTGTTTATTTTGCATCATGTTTCTTGTGGACGTGGTTGAGTATTTGTGTCTGATTACACAATTTAGGACTAGCGTTTTTGTACAACTGAGAGAAATCAGTTTTAAATTTAATGAGGGTCTAATTGAATCATATGTCCATCAATACACAGGAGAGACTGGTGTGTGAGCATACCTGGAAAATGAGAATCAACTATTTCCCTTGAGTATGCCAAAATTGTCCTGGTTCACACAAGCAGCTATAGATTTTACACTTTTGTGCATTATGTTAGCATGTTTTTTCCCCTTGTATTTGAATATGCCTGTCCATTAATTTTTACACTCCATTTTTTCTTTAAATGTTGTTCAGTGTAAAGTTTGCTAGATGAGCATCTTTGGCTGTTACTGGACCAATTAGAAGAATATGGTGGTGGGATAAACAAATTTTAAAAACTGGAAATTTGAGTTTGTCACATTTTATTGGATTGTAATATTTCTACTCTGAGAAATTTTTTATTCTGTTGATACCAAGCGAGCCGCACGGGTCCTGAAAAGTGAAGCCAAAGCATCTCGATCGCCCCCAGGTGACTGGCTGCAGTATAGGTCATAAACCCCGCCCTCTCCATGTAATGTAAGGGGACAAACTAAATAATCAAATTACACTTTAAATATTTTATTTAAGACATATTGTGTCATTTTAGGTAGTTCTTAGCATGCTGATGTAGGGCTGCACGATTAATCGTATTTTAATCTCGATAACGTTATCCACCTTTCTCGATTAATTAAAAATAATCGTCGCTATATTGGCCGGCTTATTTATCCTGAAAATGTGTTTTTAATTTGGCATTTGCGTTATCTTGCATTGCTAACAAGTCTTCACTAGCGTTTATTCTTGTGGTTGCCAGATGTGAAGAGATTAAGTCCCCAAAACAGAGCTTTTCTCCGTTTAAGGATACACTTTCTGCCCGGTGTTTTATTTAATCTGTGCAATCTGGCAACCCTGTGCGCACGTTTACTGATGGCGGAACAAGTGCTGATGATAAGAAAACATACATGTGCTGGAGTTTAGCGATCTCTCCACAGCGATTTCTTCTTACATGAAAGTGTCATACTAGGGATGTAACGGTATGAAAATTTCTTATCACGGTTATAGTGACCAAAATTATCACGGTTATCAGTGTTATCACGGTATTGTTAAAATGGGCTGGAGATGTTAAAAAAGTACCGACACATAAGATAACTTATCTGAATTGTTTAAATGTGTAGAATCCACATAAGCTTGTTTTTCATCATCCAGTCAAAATTTACAGCAGGGCATGCAAATTTAAAACCTCCCAGCTTTTCTACCTTGTTTTCACTCAAAACGAAACTACTCTGCGTGCTGTGCGCACGTGAGACTGTTACTTAAAACTGTGCTTTATGCTGGACAGTATTTATTTATTGTTCAAATCGTGGTAATCTAATATGGTTTTAATGATAATTAAAAGATTAAACGGTAATACTAACCGTGGGGAATTTTATCATGATTTATCATCAAACCGGTAATCGTTACATCCCTATGTCATACAGCCAATGTGTGTTTTTTTTCACAAGCCATTTGTGCTGCGTGTGTAACCAAATTTGCCATGATCAAACTTTCACTGAGTTTCAATAATGGATCTATTGTGTTTGAGGAATAAATGCTCCATCACGTGCTTTCAGATGGAGAGGCATTTACAACACAGAGACGTAGTTCACTGACAAGCTATGCAATATCGCGTTCATAATCAAATAGCTTGTGTATTAAATGCTGCTCCATTTGAAAGCACATGATGGAGATTTACTACTAATCACAGAACCACCTTTACTGACGAGATGCGCATGACAATTGCATGCGATATATCGTGCAGCCCTACCTGCTTTCATGTAAGGCTTAAAGATGCTACGATCAATGGTTCTCTCATATTTAAGTTTTAAGTAGGAAGCTGCAGTGTTAGGGTTGCATTGATCTCCAGGTGCTACTATTCTTAATGAGAGGGGGTTGATTTCATCTGTTAGCTTTATGCTCTTTGGTTTTTCAAAGGTAACAGGTTGTTTTCCTCCAATCCGCAGCTCTGCCTTGGTGCTATGACAACAGTGTAGTTAGATGATTGGTTTTTGTATGGCAACAGCAGGAAGACTGGAGATCTATCGGCTCCACAAGGTAAATTTTTAACCAGGAACTACTTAATTCAGGTGATTGGAAGACTAAGCCAGCCATTTTTTTCCTAATAAAGGGGGGTAAAATTGAACATCCGTCTGTCTAATCACTCTTAATACTTTTTTTTTTTACAGTTTCTAGCCATGCAGCCTTTCTCTGCGATTGTCATGTGCATCTCGTCAGTAAAGCCGGTTCTGTGATTGGTAGTAAATCTCCATCACGTGCTTTCAGATGGAGAGGCATTTACAACACAGAGACGTAGTTCACTGACAAGCTATGCAATATCGCGTTCATAATCAAATAGCTTGTGTATTAAATGCTGCTCCATTTGAAAGCACATGATGGAGATTTACTACTAATCACAGAACCGCCTTTACTGACGAGATGCGCATGACAATCACATTCGATTAATCGT
>NW_015624564.1:1517335-1517821 GCF_001515625.1 Sinocyclocheilus rhinocerous | reverse complement strand
CAGTTTCTAGCCATGCAGCCTTTCTCTCTGGTTTTATTACAGCTGCACCTTTTATAGTTTGCAGAACAGATAGCAGAACATTAGAACACTACAATCTAAAATTGCTCTTTAAAGCATTAAAATAACTAAATTAAAAGTTATCACTGTATTAAAAATTAAAATAAATAATAAAGAAAATGACTACATTTTAACTGCTATAAGAAACATGCATTAACTCATTTGAGCTTAGTAGCCTAATTAGTAGGCTACTGTAGCCTACTAGCTTACATTTGATTTACCTATTACAATAGTCCACTTACAGTTACTGCTATCATAAAAATACACTTTATATGTAGGTTTAAAATTCTACAAAAGACACATTTAATGTCCAAAAATTTTTTTTTTTTTAGCAAAATGTATATTTTACTCAGAATATTTTATTATTGCGCTCCTATTCGATTACACTCTGTCTGTTTAGCGTGCATGCGCGCAGCAGCGCTCGTTGCT